>NC_140005.1:23335811-23547629 GCF_964263955.1 Coregonus lavaretus | reverse complement strand
AGTCTATGAATGAAAGTTTACAACGTAGGTGCACACAGGTCGAGAGAAAATGTTGAGGTGACAGACAGTGACACATGGACAGACAGTGACACATTCAATTACGCCTTGCACACTCTTCCCTGCATCTAACTGATGTAGGGTGTAATCATTAGACCAACAGTTGCAAACGAGAGTTCTATTGGACCAAATTCAGGTATGTTTATCCACGTTTTGTTCCGTTTGCTTCCATTTAAGAAACGTTTTTCAACAGAATCGGCGGAATGAATAAACCCCTGATCACCCTTTAAATACAGTTCCCTTTCATAGCAGCCATGTTGTATTCCTTCTCGCATCTATGCGCTCTCCTCCTCTCACACCTTTTCCCTTCGCTTGTGGACTTCAATGCACAACACATCAGCTGTATGTGACCAAGCAAAAAAACTTTCCAAGCCAAACCATATCATAACCACTACACACAGCCTACATCGTTGTCACCATTAGCTAAAGTAACTTCATAGAATCTCTCTCTCTCTCTCTCTCTCTCCCTCTCTCCCTCTCTCTCTCTCTCTCTCTCTCTCTCTTCTCCTCTCTCTCTCTCTCTCTCTCTCTCTCTCCACTCTCTCTCTCCTCTCTCTCTCTCTCTCTTCTCCTCTCTCTCTCTCTCTCTCTCTCTCTCTTCTCCTCTCTCTCTCTCTCATCTCCTCTCTCTCTCTCTCTCTCTCTCTCTCTCTCTCTCTCTCTCTCTCACTCTCTCTCTCTTCTCTCTACTCATCTCTCTCTCTCTCTCTCCTCTCTCTCTCTCTCTCTCTCTCTCTCTCTCTCTCTCTCTCTCTCTCTCTCTCTCTCTCTCTCTCTCTCTCTCTCTCTCTCTCTCTCTCTTCTCTCTCTCTCTCTCTCTCTCATCTCTCTCTCTCTAAGCCTGGCATCACTTTTCCATCTCCTTACATTTACATTTTAGTCATTTAGCAGACGCTCTTATCCAGAGCAACTTACAGTTAGTGATTTTTTTTTATTTTTATACTTGCCCCCCATGGGAATCAAACCCACAACCCTGGCATTGCAAACGCCATGCTCTATCAACTGAGCTACATCCCTGCCGGCCATTCCCTCCCCTACCCTGGACGACGCTGGGCCAATTGTGCGCCGCCCATGAGTCTCCCGGTCGCGGCCGGCTGCGACAGAGCCTGGATTCGAACCAGGATCTCTAGTGGCACAGTTAGCACTGCGATGCAGTGCCTTAGACCACTGCGCCACTCAGGAGTAGACAAAAAACAATGCAATATATATATATATTGAATTACATAATCATATCCAAGCAGCTAGAAATTGTATAGAAGATAATATGATTGGTGCTCTTTGAGATACAGGACAAAAGCACATGAAAATGCTTTTCAAACTGTATGTGTGATGTAGTCCTCAGGTAAACAGCACACTGATATCAATACCATACATTCAGCAGCTTTATTCAGTACACAAATTAAACAAAGAGAAGGACATTGGATCCCAAAGCCTAGGACCAAGAGGCATGGAGAGGCAGCCTTTAGTTATTAGGCCCCCAGCCTCTGGAATAGCCTGCCAGAGAACCTGAGGGGGGCCGAAACTGTGGACATATTTAAAAGAGATCTTAAAACACATATTTTTAGCTTAGCTTTTCCTTTAGTTGTTCAGTTTTTTTTTTTTATCTTATGTTTGTTGTGTAGTAAATATTTCAGCTTTTATTTGCATTGTTTTTTATTATATGTTTTTCCTGTAAAGCACATTGTGTTGCATTCCATGTCTGAAATGTGCTGTATAAATAAAGCTTGATTTGATTTGAATGAACCTTTGTACATTGTACCTTACATTTCTGAATGAAAACATTGTACTTTGCGTTGCTGATTACAAACTCTGTGCTCTGAATATCACACGGTGCCTTGTATTCCTGACAGTGATTGAGAAACTCTACATTTCCTACAGAGAGGTTGCATTGCTCTAGCCAAATGGCACTATGACTCACTGTCTTTCTACACAACAGACTCAGAGAACCTCAGCTGTATGGATAGGGGACTTTCATTTCAAAATCTGAGGGTGGAGAAATGTCCTTATTAAGGAAATCCCAAGCAGAGGTTTGTGTTTTTCTCAGAGCAGCTGGAGAGCATGTGTGGGACAGCTACTTTTTCATTACCAGTGACAGTGAGGGTTGAGACAGGTGCATTAACCTTTCCTCCCAACTCTATCCACATAGCTGTGGACGGATGGGACAGGCCAAACTGCAACCTACCCTGTGAAGTCAGGGGTTAGCTGGGGCACACCACATCAATCAAGACTCAGCCCCTAGGGCTGCTCTACTAGTTTATAAAGATGGTACATCTCTTGACTCGTAGAGTCAGTTTCTTTCCTTAGTCGATGTCCAGTCAAACCTCTCTCTTGGAGTTTTCCTTTTCCTGTACTGACATAATGTGACAAACAGCTACAGACAGTACAATAGAAACACTCATCCCAGTCCTTCCGGCACAATAACGTCACCTCTTCAATTACATTTCTATCAGCTAATGAGATAATGGACGGGGTTGGGTGGTGCAGCGCTGCAGTGCTCTGGTTTGACAAATGGTTGTTTGATATTGCTGGCTTCCATTTGCCAAGACCACTCGGAGTCGAGGCAGGCTGGCGGGTGTGTTGGGCTGGATAACTGCAGTCAGTGAGGTTGGTGCTGGGTGCCACTGCTATACTGTTGGGATGGATGAAGTGAATAGGGCATGTTGAGAGGAAGCAATGTAAACCCCAGGGACAGTGACAATGGTTTAGGGACTTAGCATGGATGATGGCCCATCATCATGGTGATACAGAGCCACGGCATTGGAGGAGTCAAAGGATATTCAGGGCCAGCCAAGGGACCATTTAAGTGGAGGCTCTGCATTCATTAGGAAAAAGGGTTTCACTGAAGCACAGTGTGCATGCTTGTGTGCATCTGTTTTATTTAGTTTCACAGTAAGTCTGTTAATTGTATAAATCTTCATTCATTCCTCTCAAATCATTATTGTTGCTTAGGGGCAACTCAATTATATTGACATGGCTAATAAATTAACAAATTATGCTCTCAAATCAGCAACTACATCAGCCTATCTTTCTTGAATCCAGACCCCTACATTAGTAGTTCACTTCAAGCAAATTGTATTTATCAAATAAAAACGTATTTGTCTCTTGATTGATAAGAGTACAAAATGCATATTAACGTATATTAAAAAGGCAGATATTATGTTTTACAGCCACCCACACATGCACACGCACGCACGCATGCACACACACGCGCACGCACACACACACGCACACACACACCACTCGTCACGACTTGGTTAGTTTCCAAGTCAGGTTTGATCCACACTGAAGGAGCAGTCACCTTGCCTGCTCTTGTCCAGGATTATAAGGAAGTAGAGGATTAGCATATTTTCAGTATTTATCTTCCTTGGCTTCTATAAAGCATGTTTAATCCGTCCACCAATAATACACCATGTACTGCACCTGTCTGTCTGTGGCGAGGCTGCTCCAAACTAGAAATAAAAAAGTGGCAAAATGGCGTCTTTCCTATTGATTGAGATCACAGTTTGTGGTGCAAACTCAAGACAACACCTCAAAACACAGTTTATCTTTATCCTTCCTTAAATGATAAAAGTTTTCTTATTTTTCTATTTATACAGCTTGGTGTAGTTTGGTGAAGATGCTGTATCATGCTGTTTACTAAATAAACAGTCCAGCATTCTGGAGGATCTTAATTGGACTAGACAGACATGCTCTTTAGAGTGCACAATGGCATTGTCCCACCAACTCAGCCTCAGACCTGTCAATCCACACGGAGCACCTGAAAATAATACTCAACTTCAGAAACCCTTTCTCTTGTGCAGTCATGCATCAAAGTCAGATACTATGATGACAAGGATTTAATTGTGTATGTGTGTGTGTATGTGTATGTGTGTGTGCTTGCATGTAGGGGAGGGGGGTTCAGGATGTGCTCGAAGAGGGATGGCGGTATGGGGGGTTGAAAATACTTGAGCTTTGTAGCAGCACTAGCCAAGATAAGCAGCTTTGGATAATAAATGAATGGATGACTGTAGTACTAGCGTAGGCATTGGGATTTTGAATAGGCATTCGCCAACCAGGAAACAGAAATGGATAGCCAAGCTGATGAGTGTGTGCTGGAAAACCAGTAAGAGAAAAATACTTGTCCCCAGCTATTAGCATCACTGTAATAGGCTCAACCACATACGCATAACTTCACCCTGAGAACATGCATGTTCATGCCGTGCTTGACCGATCATAGGTTCAGCACATATGGTACACACACTATGTGTTGTTTTATATACATACTGTATGTATAGCACACCTATCCTGATAAAGAATGACACATTACATTTCTACTGCACAACTTCTTCTCTATAACCTAGATACAACACAGCACAAAAACCAGTGTGGCTGGATCAACTATCACTGTGTGAGTTTAATCACTTCAATCTCATCACATCCATCACAAGGACAACACATCTGAAGTCAGAGAGAAGTGTCAGACAGATGTGTCAGACATTCCTGCTTTCAAGCTGACGCTTGCTCCAAAAGTGGCAGCAGCCTCACCCAAAGTTGAGAGTTGCAAGCTCCTGCTAATAAGATAAAGGGGTTCAAGAAGAGCTGAAATACAGTACATCCTAGTGTTGGTGGAACAGAGAAATTAGGCAAGATGAGAGTGAGTAGGTAGTCGTTGCTCAGAATGACTATAAATACTACACATCCTCAGAAAGACTATAAATACTACACATCCTCAGAATGACTATAAATACTACACATCCTCAGAATGACTATAAATACTACACATCCTCAGAATGACTATAAATACTACACATCCTCAGAATGACTATAAATACTACATATTCTCAGAATGACTATAAATACTACACATCCTCAGAAAGACTATAAATACTACACATCCTCAGAATGACTATAAATACTACACATCCTCAGAATGACTATAAATACTACACATCCTCAGAACGACTATAAATACTACATATTCTCAGAATGACTATAAATACTACACATCCTCAGAAAGACTATAAATACTACACATCCTCAGAATGACTATAAATACTACACATTATCAGAATGACTATAAATACTACACATCCTCAGAATGACTATAAATACTACACATTCTCAGAATGACTATAAATACTACACATCCTCAGAAAGACTATAAATACTACACATCCTCAGAAAGACTATAAATACTACACATCCTCAGAAAGACTATAAATACTACACATCCTCAGAATGACTATAAATACTACACATCCTCAGAATGACTATAAATACTACACATCCTCAGAATGACTATAAATACTACACATCCTCAGAATGACTATAAATACTACACATCCTCAGAAAGACTATAAATACTACACATCCTCAGAATGACTATAAATACTACACATCCTCAGAATGACTATAAATACTACACATTCTCAGAATGACTATAAATACTACACATCCTCAGAATGACTATAAATACTACACATCCTCAGAATGACTATAAATACTACACATCCTCAGAATGACTATAAATACTACACATTCTCAGAATGACTATAAATACTACACATCCTCAGAAAGACTATAAATACTACACATCCTCAGAATGACTATAAATACTACACATCCTCAGAATGACTATAAATACTACACATCCTCAGAATGACTACAAATACTACACATCCTCAAAAAGAGGCAAGTAGTCCTGCAGCACCTTCTCATTAGAATAAAGAGCATCACGAATAAACACAAATTAACCCTTACACTTATGGGAATTGGCCTATATGGATAGGGCTAAATTTAAATGTTTCTTACAGAAGAAATGCATAACCACGGTAGCAATTAAAAGGGAACAGTTTGGAGATTATGGGAAAATTATTAGACTAAAGGGCAGGACACAAGAGTTCACCTGACACAAGACTGAATCCAAACATTTACTGTACTTTTCGCCACATTTGTTGATAACGAAATCTGAAAACACTCTGGATACATTCAGTAACATGATAAGAATATTCTTGGAAAATTTGAGGTAGGTGTTTGAGTGAGAGGACTTACTGGTGTTTCCAAGTGGCCACACACCTCTCCAAAGTGTGCACAGTTCCTAAGTAATTTCAATACACTTTTTTGACTCAAAGAATCTTCAACTAAGGTGCTTTTTAGCTCTCCTAGCAGTGCCGTTGAGGAACTAGAGCAAGCACACTTGTCATTGTTTTGATTGGAACACAGCCCTGCATCCCCGCCTTTACACAATTACTGTTGTTGTTTACGCAATCCAAAAACTGTCCATTATAAATCACAATCTGGGTCAGGTGGGCATAATTTGAAAGGTTGTTCTAATGCCAACATGAATAGCTAAATTACAAAATACGATCTTACAGTATTAGGCTTTCACAAGACAATTCAGAGAAGCAGATCGTAATTATGGTGCTCTTAGAATGGAGTCATGAGTGCATTCTGATGCGTGGTCTGTGGCAAATGTTCTTCACAATACAACAAAGTAGGCTCATTCTGTTCAGAACAACCCAGGGTATAACGCCATGTCATCTTGTAACTGTACATCAAACATAGTGATCAAAAATGTTGACACTGTATATGACATGAATTTTATGACATGGACATGTGTAGTGCACATTTGGATTCACGGGTGTTTGGCTTACTTGTATGACATCAAATCGGTATTTATTATAATTCTCAACGTATCATCTTTCAAAATACATCAAGTCCTTGTAATTTCCCGAATTTCCCTCATTCAAACAAAAAATGTGCTAAAGTTGCCCAATTAGCGGGAGGGATGGGGGCAACTTCTTGTCACGCTCGGTCTCAAGTTCAGGACAGCTGTCAGTCAAAACCCATACAGAGCTGTGAAAGGGAGGCCCTGAGATCTGACGTCATGTATAGCATGTTACTGTACAACCACTGCGTTCCAATTTAGGAGCTTATCAGTGTCCAAATCTGCCAATTTCAACCCGTATACAGGCACGAGTGTAAAGGACTACGGATAACATTAGAAATGAGTGCATGCACATGGCAGATGGCCACACAGAGCATGAATGAAGAGGAAGGTAGAGCGAAAGAGAGAGGAAGAATGACAGCAAGACAGACAGAGAGAGAGAGAGAGAGAGAGCAAGTAAGAGTGAGTGATGAAGTGGGATAGTGAGAAAGGGGTAGAATAATGGAGAGAGGGGAGCTGAACTTTGGGGCTTCCCTCTTTGATAAATATTGTGTGGCTAACTGAGACACAATGCTTGCCTACCCCTCCCCCATCATGCTCTGTGCTAACATGTCACTCATAGCTGATGTAATCTTGCCAACACAGAGACACCGTTCCTTTAAATTCCTCTCCTTCTCTCTCTGTTTAGTATTTCAGTGGCTGCAGCGGGTGCTCTGATGAACCCCGGAAAAATCAATTCCTGACTTGAAATTCCTCTCCATGCCTTGTGCTATAGTTCACCTTGTTCAAGAATCACTTTAGGGGATTACACCACCAACCCGTCTCTGTCTTTAAACACATCTGCTTTTAATTCCTCTTAGCGTGTGTGTCCGTGGGAGAATTAACATATGAGACAAGTTAAGCAACGACATCATTTTAATATGACTGGATGTTGGCCTACGTTTTCTCAAGTTGGAGCTAAATTTGGGCCAACCATTTTTTTATTTTCAGGTAACACTTGGACCGAAAGGTTGAATAAACTATACGCAACATTTTCAAAGATTTTACTGAGTTACAGCTCATATAAGGAAATCAGTCAATTTAAATAAATAAATTAGGCCCTAACCTATGGATTTCACATGATGGGGAGAAAGGCCCAACCACTGGGGAGCCAGGCCCAGCCAATCAGAATGAGTTTTTCCCCACAAAAGGGCTTTATTACAGACAGAAATACTCCTCCGTTTCATCAGCTGCTGGGTGGCTGGTCTTAGACGATCCTTCAGGTGAAGAATCCAGATGTGGAGGTCCTGGGCTGGCGTGGTTACACGTGGTCTGCGGTTGTCAGGCCGGTCTGAAGTACTGCCAAATTCTCTAAAACGACGTTGGATGCGGCTTATGGTAGAGAAATTAACATTCAATTCTCTGTCAACAGATCTGGTGGACATTCCTGCAGTCAGCATTCCAATTGCGCGCTCCCTCAAAACTTGAGACATCTGTGGCATTGTGTAGTGTGACAAAACTCCACATTTTAGAATGGCCTTTTGCCTCCAGCACAAGGTGCACCTGTGTAATGATCATGCAGTTTAATCAGCTTCTTGATATGCCACACCTGTCAGGTGGATGGATTATTTTAGCAAAGGAGAAATGCTCACTAACAGGGATGTAAACAGAATTGTGCACAAAATTTGAGAGAAATAAGCTTTTTGTGCATATGGAACATTTTTGGGATCTTTTATTTCAGCTCATGAAACATGGGACCAACACTTTACATGTTGTGTTTATATTTTTGTTCAGTATAGTAAAATTCTGTGGATCCAGTTAATTAATAAAAATGTGTTGAAACAACTAGATTTTTCTTTACAGTGTAGTTACGTTAGAGGAGAAATAACACTTATACTGGAGTGGATAGACAAGAAGGTACCACAAAGTACTATGCTGGGTGCGACTCAGTGAGAGTGAACAGGGTCACAGTCAGTCCAATGAAATGACCTGTCATTCATGTTTCAAAACATTAGCTAGTTCTCCTCAGTCAGTCAGTCAGACTTGGAAGCCGGCAGACAGAGGACGCCACAGGGCAAGATAACATCAGGAGGGTGATATGAGGAGAGCAATTCATTCATCCAGCACACAAAACACCAACAAATCTAAACATACAGTAGTTACAACACAAACAAACAGAAGAACTGAATAAAGTCTGAATCTGACTGAATAAAATACAGACTGACTCTAAGTAATGAAAGTTAGACTCCCTTCACTGTAGAGAGACCTGTCTCTGTTGTGGCTGTTTCTTCTGTAGAAAATGAAAACACAGCACGGTGAGGAGGGAGATGCAGACACCAATGCTATTTGAGGAGTCTGCATCTTTACCACATGGCTTCGTGCAATGTGAGCGAGAGCCGCCCACCAAACAGCTGCAGTTCTGTCTTATGTGTCTGCTCGACACTGCTTCCCCTGAGCCCTCACCTCGTAGGCAACCAAAACATAGTAATCTGCACACCACAAGACTGTGTTAGCTCGCCAAGCTAAAGTTTAAACATTAGCATGGAGAGCCATCACAAGTCTTCAGGTCTCAGACAAGGCCACTCATGGCATGAGCTTATTTCACCGAACTACCTCCACTACACATATGCTTCTGATATGTAATACGAGATGGATCTACTCCTCTGTAGCTCAGTTGGTAGAGTATGGTGCTTGCAAAGCCAGGATAGTGGGTTCAATTCCCGGGACCACCCATACGTAAAATGTATGCATGCATGACTGTAAGTCGCTTTGGATAAAAGCGTCTGCTAATTACTCCTCGTGGCATTTGAACTGAAGCACTTCACACAGAAGGCAAGGCAATGCAAGTACTGTCTCTCTGTTGACCAATGAATAATGGAGCAGCAGAACAGCTGACTAACGACACTACAGTATATAATCCTAGTCATCTCCAGGCCAACCCACACAATGACAACACAGCCACTGGAGCAGTGGACACAGGTCATTCAGTACATGGTAATTCAATGTATGGAGCAAGCTGCTGCAATTTGTCCCCTAGAAGTGAAAGAAGGGTAATTTCCAGAGACCAAATTATAATAAAGGATCTTTGCTCAAGAGGTTGGCTGAGTTCCTCCCCATTGACATGAATGATTGGAACGATCATAGGGATGTGGGTCTCTGTGTCCATTCAGGTTTACCTGACTCAAACATTCCCTGAAGGACCTTCAAGTCCATCCATTCCCATTCATCCTGAGAGTTATGATGGGTCGCTGAGCAGTCATCATGGGTTTTAAGGGTGGAATAGTGAATGCAGAGTGGAGTTACTGTATTTCACATTCCACTGTGACTAGCAAGAAATACACTATATATACACAAAAGTATGTGGACACCCATTCAAATTAGTGGATTCGGCTATTTCAGCCACACCCGTTGCTGACAAGTTTATAACATCGAGCACACAACCATGCAATCTCCATAGACAAACATTGACAGTAGAATAGCTTTACTGAAGAGCTCAGCGACTTTCAACGTGGCACCGTCATAGGATGCCACCTTTCCAACAAGTCAGTTCACCAAATTTCTGCCCTGCTAGAGCTACCCTGGTCAACTGTAAGTGCTGTTATTGTGAAGTGGAAACATCTAGGAGCAACAGCGGCTCAGCCGCGAAGTGGTAGGCCACAAAAGCTCACAGAATGGGACCGCCATGTGCTGAAGCACGCAGTGCATAAAAATCATGTCCTTGGTTGCAACACTCACTACCAAGTTCCAAACTGCCTCTGGAAGCAACATCAACACAAGGACTGTTCGTCGGGAGCTTCATGAAATGGGTTTCCGTGGCCGAACAGCCCAGGCACAAGCCTCAGATCACAATGCCAAGCGCTGGCTGGAGTGGTGTAAAGCTCACCGCCATTGGACTCTTGAGCAGTGGAAACCTGTTCTCTGGAGTGATAAATCACGCTTCACCATCTGGCAGTCTGGCAGTCTGACGGACAAATCTGGGTTTGGCGGATGCCAGGAGAATACTACCTGCCCGAATGCATAGTGCCAACTGTAAAGTTTGATGGAGGAGGAATAATGGTCTGGGGCTTTTTCATGGTTCGGGCTAGGCCCCTTAGTTCCAGTGAAGGGAAATCTTAACGCTACAGCATACAATTACATTCTAGAAGATTCTGTGCTTACAACTTTGTGGCAACAGTTTGGGAAGGCCCTTTCCTGTTTTAGCATGACAATGCCCCCATGCACAAAGCGAGGTCCATACAGAAATGGTTTGTCGAGATCGGTGTGTAAGAACTTGACTGGCCTGCACAGAGCCTTGACCTCAACCCCATCTAACACCTTTGGGATGAATTGGAACGCCGACTGCGAGCCAGGCCTAATCGCCCAACATCAGTGCCGACCTCACTATTGCTCTTGTGGCTGAATGGAAACAAGTCCCTGCAGCAATGTTCCAACATCTAGTGGAAAGCCTTCCCAGAAGAGTGGAGGCTGTTATAGGAGCAAAGCGGGGACCACCTCCATATTAATGCCCATGATTTTGGAATGAGATGTTCGACGAGCAGGAGTCCACATACTTTTGGTCATGTAGTGTACCAGGGCCCTACAGTAAGATGTCAGCAAATAACTTACCTCAAATGCCATAAGTTATGTAAAAGAAATCCAGTTTAGAATCATGAGATAAAATGTCTCACCTTTTCTTTCAGAAAAAAAGAACTGTACACTTTTTTTTTTGAAGGTGCTAGCTAGAACCAAAAAGGGTTCTTTGGCTGTCCCCATAGGATAACCCTTTGAAGAACCCCCTTTGGTTCCAGGTAGAACCCTTTTGGTTCCAGGTAGAAACTTTTGGGGTTCCATGTAGAACCCTTTCCACAGAGAGTTCTACATGGAACCAAAAAGGGTTTTCCTATGGGGACAGCCGCAGAACCTTTTTGGAACCCTTTTTTCTAAGAGTGTTTGTATCAGATATGATACAGTAAGCATCTTTTCAAAACAAAACGATTACATCATTACCCCCCCCCCCAGCCTTTCCTTTTAATTAAGTCGCTGTCCATCCAGTAGGTGCTGAAAGGCGGTTAGCTCACAAGTTGGGCTCAGTGTGATGTTTTCACAAACTATACCATTTTGACTCGTTGAAACTGTATAGTTATATATTACAACTCATAACCTCGATTCAATAGAGACTTGTAGGCAAAGTATCTCCTCGCAGAAATAAAAACTTGATCAGTTTGGTGTTTTTATTGGTGTTACCTCGCATTTTATTTTGGATCTCGGCATATCTGTGAATGAATGAGTTTCTGCAAGTCGGATTACCTGATTATGTCATCGTTGTGTCCCAAGTAAAATTTTTGCTTGTGTTCCCGTGTGTTATACACTACTCCCACACCGGCGACGAAGTAGACAATTTCCTTGGCGGCTGTGTAGTACAGGTTGTTGCGGCACTGATGTCCCCGATACCCGTAAACCCATTCTAGTCGCAGGTGACAATTCGGAGCGGTCCTGTCAGCCATGTCCGTACTTCTTCTCTGTCTCGAGTATTTGATATTTCTTCATTCACCAAGAAGGATTTCATTCAATCCCACATCTCTTAGTTCCACTGGAAATGCATCGTATCCGGTACAAGCGGTTATAGCGTGCTTTTGTGTACCATTTGCATAATAGTCTCACTAAATCTAGTTTTACTTTGAGATAATATGCTTATCTTTAATTCAAAATGGTTAACTATGCAGTCCTTTTCATAGTAAAAAGCATACATCTACCTCTACTTCAGCCTTTGCCTAGTTTCCCCGCTCGAGACAGGTCGAAGCTCTAGTCAAATCCTATAAAATGGAGTATTGGCGTTTATTTACAAGCACCGCCCCAAAATGTTATCTACATTGGTGATAGATCAACTATCTGTCCAATCACATCCCCAATAGCTGCCCCGCTCGAGACAGGTCGAAGCTCTTGTCAAATACTATAAAATGGAATTTTCGCGTTTATTTACAAGCACCGCCCCAAAATGTGATCTACATTGGCGATATATCAACTATCTGTCCAATCACATCCCCAAATATCTATTTAGTGTTTGCAGGGATGTTCACGGACCAATGGCAATCATTATAAAAGGGATAAACGTCCGCCCCTAAAGAATGCGCTCTAACCAATGGTTCTAACCCTGGCTAACCAATGTTGTGCAGTCAACACCAGGAAGCTTTTGACAGCTGTCAATCCAAGTAGGCGCCGTTGAATATTGTACCCTTTTGCACATTTCTTCAACATTCTAACAGTAGTTCCTCTATCCATGCATAGGCTTTATCAAACAGAAAGAAGGTCTACTTACATGTTTAGGAGACTATAAATGCTGTTGTCATAAAAAGGGAGATACACCAACTGCATGTTCTTTTTTAGATAACACATGCGTTCAGGTATGCTACTTTTGCCCGCCACCCTCTCAGCTTCTACTTTTTATAAAGTCGCTGTCCACTCAGTGGGTGCTGAAGTGAAGTTCATAGAATGTTGCGCTGCAACCAGGTCTCAGAGCATTTTGTATTATTCTGTATGTAAATCCGCGATACACATTTAGTATATTTTACGTTTCGTATGGTATGTATTAATTTGTGGATGTCCATCACCCATTTCGTATGATATGTTACGAATTACAATTCGTATTATATATGTTATGAATTTGCAAAACGTACTAGATGTTACGAATTTGCAAAACATATGATATGTTACGAATTCTAGCTAAGTGGCTAACGTTAGCAAGGCGTTAGGGTTAGGGGTTAGGGCTAAGGTTAGGGTTAAATTTAGGAGTTAGGTTAAAGGGTTAAGGTTAGGTGTTGGGGAAGGGTTAGCTAAAGGGTTAATGTTAGGGTTAGGGTTAGGGGAAGGGTTAGCTAACATGCTAAGTAGTTGAAAAGTTGCTAATTAGCTAAAATGCTAAAGTTGTCCGTGATGAGATTTGAACTCGCAACCTTTGTGTCATATGCCCACCCATCCACCCGACCAACCACCCTGCCTTAAGTAACCATTTGTCTTATATAACCATACCAAACGTAACATACAAGTAATTTAAGCTCCCGGATTTACATTTACTATGTTACGTCTAGACTATGAGACCAAGCTGAATGCATACACCTTGTGGTCTATCCCGAGTGGCGCAGTGGTAGAGATCCTGGTTCGAATCCAGGCTCTGTCGTAGCCGGCCGCGACCGGGAGACCCATGGGTAGGGGAGGACATGGCCGGCAGGGATGTAGAGCATGGCATTTGCAACGCCAGGGTTGTGGGTTCGATTCCCACGGGGGGCCAGTATGAAAAAATATAATAATAATGTATGCACTCACTAACTGTATGTCGCTCTGGATAAGAGCGTCTGCTACATTTACATCATTTAGCAGACGCTCTTATCCAGAGCGACTTACAAATTGGTGCATTCACCTTATAGCCACTGGGATAACCACTTTACAATGTTTTTTTTTTTTTGGGGGGGGGGGGTAAGGGGGGGAATGACTAAAATGTAAATGTAATATAAAGACAGGCAGTGCACAAAAGTTATTGAGTAAACGCACTGATCTTGCTTCACTTTAAAGAAGAATATTGTTCTCATGGTAAATCCCAAATAGCTCAATGCAGCATTGGGTGGGCAGGGTTCGCATTGTAGAATGGACGGAATAGTCATAACATTTGCACACCTCTGCCCACCCGGCGTGCCGGGCGACTTCAATCAAGTGCACCTACGAGAGGACCTCCCCTATCCTCTGTTGCTGGGAGTGACAGGACGCTTGCTGCTCAAGCAACAAGCTTAGCGTTGATAGCTAAGCTCTAAAAACGGACCTACCGCTTAATTTATTTTTGCACCACTGACAAAGAAGACAAAATGGAGGTGCCGATGGATCCTTTGTTTC
Organism: Coregonus lavaretus; assembly: GCF_964263955.1. Taxonomy (NCBI): domain Eukaryota; kingdom Metazoa; phylum Chordata; class Actinopteri; order Salmoniformes; family Salmonidae; genus Coregonus; species Coregonus lavaretus. Next base: position 23,533,087 of record NC_140005.1, on the reverse strand, counting down.
TTGCATGGAGCTACTTTAGAAGACGGAAGTTCCAACCATGTTCCGATATTTGTTCGAAGATATTAGAGGACAGTCCATACGACCAGGTTAGAAATAGCTAAACTAGTAGCTAGCTAGCTATTTTAGCTCTGCTTGCCAGCTCCAGGCATGAATCCAATTTAGCTCATGTTAATAGCTAGCAGTAGCATGCTTGCAAAGTATTCTTTGACATTTTCTGAATCATTGCCTATTCCTCATACTATTGCCAGAGATGCTCTGCCATTGCTTGCTATCTAGCTATTGTTTTGCTAGCACATTGATAGCTAGCTAGCTATTGGTGCCATAAAAAACAACAACTTGTTAGCTAGAGGGCAATCATCATATCTGGCACGTTTTTACCTTATTGTGACCACTATCACTATTTCTTCTAACCTTTAGTTCAGCTAGCTACTCTTAACTCCAATGGTCTTGAAATGTGCTTGCTATAGCCTAGACTAATTGATGCATCAAATCTATCTTCACCTTTTCTCTCATCATTTCACTCACTGCTGTCTTAAAAGGAACCTGACTCCTCATCACATATTTCTGAGGTAACCTCTTCCTGCTGTGCTCCTTTTATTCTGTGTCTGTTGACATGCTGCTTCTAACCTGGCATGTTCTGACATGTTAAAATACAAATAGAATGGGTAGAGAAATTAATGAAATATCACAGTAGCACATCAGTGTTGGAGTTCCCTACCTTGTAACATCGAAGTAAACTATTTTCACACTGTAAAATAAAATCAACTACCTGTTTCCTCTTGGGCAGGCTGCATGGAGTCTGAAGACCCGTGCTCTGACAGAGATGGTGTACATTGATGAGGTGGAGGTGGACCAGGAGGGGATCGCCGAGATGATGCTGGATGAAAGCTCCATCGCCCAGGTTGCTCGTAAGTCTGAACTCTGAACAGTCCCAGAGGGCCAAGAGTTCTTCTTGGTCAGATCACATGGTCAGGAAAAACTCCTGACCATAGTCATCTGCAGAATAGCCTACTGAGCCTACCAGCTCAGAAAATCAATATCAAAAATATATTACTATTCTGAATCTGTTCTGGTAAAATCTGAGTGTACTGTAATGAAGCTGTCTTTCAGGCCCTGGGACATCACTGAGGCTTCCTGGAACAAGCCATGGAGGTGGACCTACTCCAGCCATCCGGTATGTGACCTTTTATATTCACAACTATCTTGTATGTGTTAGGTAAGTATTCCAAGCATTTCCCCTACTGGAATTGTGTTATTACTGTAACAATATTTCTGACAATGAGTTGTGAGGAGCATTATTTACCCTGGAAAGGCATCAGGTTAGTTCTGAACTGAGCTTTTTTGTCCTGACTCTAGACCCATGACCCAATCGGGACGTCCTATCACAGGGTTTGTGAGGCCCAGTACCCAGTCTGGCAGACCAGGGACAATGGAACAGGCCATTAAGACCCCGCGCACGGCACACACTGCCCGCCCTGTCACTAGTGCGTCTGGGAGATTTGTCCGGCTGGGAACAGCCTCCATGTTAACCAATCCTGAGGGGCCATTTATAAATTTGTCAAGACTCAACTTGGCTAAATATGCCCAGAAGCCCAATTTATCCAAGGTAAGACTGATTTAATGAATGTAAGGCAATGAACAATGTCTGTAAAAAAATATTTGTCGTAAATGTATTTATTTTGGTTATTCGGGTTCAATACGTGTTATGACCGTTCTGTTGTTTTTTATGCCCCCAGACCTTGTTTGAGTACATCTTCCATCATGAAAATGATGTAACAAATGTGAGTTATAAATAGTTATACAGTATATCTTTGGCTTTTCATGCAGTTTTTGTTTGTACATTTCAGTCTAAAATGATTTGTACCTCCCCTGTCATGTTTTGTGAACAGGCTTTAGACCTGGCTGCTCTGGCCACTGAGAATGCTCAGTTCAAAGACTGGTGGTGGAAAGTCCAGCTGGGGAAATGCTACTACAGGTAAAGCTTTGGCTGATTACTTAGATCTCAAACAACTGTTCTTATACAATACATACATGTATACTATACTACCACTACAGTTCTACCACATTGTGACTGTTTGTATTAACAGACTTGGTTTACACCGGGAATCAGAAAAACAGTTCCGATCTGCTCTCAATCATCAGGAGGTGGTGGACACATACCTCTATCTGGCCAAGGTAACAACATACAACCTACAATATCCCTAACACTCTGAACACTGTAAATACTGTGTAACTACACTGTATACAGTATAGATTAACCATCACACAAGGCTTCTCCGTAGCAGATAAAACCTGGTGGTGTGTCACTCACCAATGAGTTGTTTCTAGAATTCCAAATAGGTTTATGTTTTTTTATATCAATCTACTGACCTATTTGTCTTCATTTGTACACAAATGACATAAAAATACTTGTTCTGTTTCGCCACTAAAAACAGGTGTATCAACGCCTTGATCAGCCTATAACTGCACTGAACCTCTTCAAGCAAGGTCTGGACCACTTCCCTGGGGAGGTCACTCTCTTAACAGGAATCGCTCGCATTCACGAGGCACGTAGCATGATTCCTTTGTTGTTGTTGTTTGTTTGTAAAGTGTTCTCTTGCTTAAAGAAACCACAGGTTGAAATAATGTCAAATGTGTAACGAGCAGCTGATTGCCTTGGAATTTAGAGCCTAATTGTTTTGCAGCTCTAGTAGCTATTGAATTACTCTGTCAATTGAGAGAATAGATGCAGGTTGATCAGGAGGTCCAACATCTGTCTTTATAGTTATTGTTATTTGTGTCTCTCTCACAGGAGATGAATAACATCACCTCAGCCACAGAGTACTACAAAGACGTCCTGAAGCAGGACAACACTCACGTTGAGGCTATCGCCTGCATAGGCAGCAATCACTTCTACACGGACCAGCCTGAGATCGCCTTGCGCTTTTACAGGTTAGTCACACACACACACCACCTCCTTTAAATCCCTTATCTAACTCTGATTATTATGTGTATGCCTGTGTGATTTAAGAATTTTGACAATTTCAGTGCATACACATGCCTTGCATGGTTGCATGATTTTACAGTTGTCTTTTCCCTCTAACCCTCCTTCCCTGTAGACGGCTGCTGCAGATGGGGGTATATAATTGCCAGCTGTACAACAACCTGGGATTGTGCTGCTTTTATGCCCAGCAGTATGACATGACCCTGTCCTCCTTCGAGAGGGCTCTGGCCCTGGTGGCCAATGATGAGGAGCAGGCTGACGTCTGGTACAACATCGGACATGTGGCCGTGGTGGGTTAGCATTAGCTTAGCACACACAGATGTTAGTTACTGCATCAAGTTACTCTACAGCACCCTCTTCTGTATGTCAACTGTTTTCTCTTGGACAGGATCCACATCTGGCTGAGTGCTTTGAACAGATAGCATGCTATCACTTATTCTTTGCATTTCTGTTTGTTACTTGCATCTTATGTTTCTCTCATTTACATTACATTTACGTCATTTAGCAGACGCTCTTATCCAGAGCGACTTACAGTTAGTGCATACATTTTTTAATATTTTTAATATATTTTTTTTTATACTGGCCCCCCGTGGGAATCGAACCCACAACCCTGGCGATGCAAACGCCATGCTCTAACAACTGAGCTACCTCCCTCTCTCTCCACAGGGAATAGGAGACCTGACTCTGGCATACCAGTGTTTTAAACTGGCCTTGGCCTTCAACAACGACCATGCTGAGGCCTATAATAACCTGGCCGTGCTGGAGCTACGCAAGGGACACATTGAGCAGGTGAATGAAGTGGGGTTTCTAGATCTTCAAATGTATCATATTGATAAAATGTCAGTACTGATAAGAGCATTGAGTGTGAATCTGTTTTAAATTATATACTTTCTTTCCAACTGGTAGAAACTTCTTCCAGGCTTGCTCTTCTAAAGCATTATGCCCAGTGGTTCTTTTCCATATGGTACAACACATTATTTAAAGTCTTTAGTGTACTGCTTATGATATTTTTGTATTGAGTCTAATTCAGAATGGTTGTTTTGATTTCCTAATTTCTTCACAGTCCAAAGCTTTCCTCCAGACCGCTGCGTCACTCGCCCCTCACATGTATGAACCGCACTTTAACTACTCCACTCTGTCAGACAAGGTAACGAGACACTTCATCTGCACTTTTATTTCAATGTATTTAACTATTGAAATGCAGCTTGCACATTCATAGCACTGTTTTAAATGAAAAGGACATTGGTATGCCTGGTATAAAACAGGCTGTTTTTAGTCATGAGAGATCATATGAATTGATATGTTTTTGTCTTCTGCTGTGTCCAGATTGGAGATCTGCAGAGTAGCTACACGGCAGCCCAGAGGTCAGAGGATGCCTTCCCCGAGCATGTAGATACCCAGCAGATCCTGAAACACCTGCGCCAGCACTTTGCTGTGCTGTGACCTACTAACCGACACACCTGACTTGACAGTCCAACCTGTGTGATATCTCACTTACTTAGTTGTCATAGAGTGCTGCTATTGAACAACAGTCACTGGCCTCCTCATGTTCTGATTAGACATCATCACAATCTACACAAAAACATTTTGCTTGCAAGGACACAAACCTGTTATATGATGGTGACAATATACAGGCTAAATTATATAAAGGGCAATTTGGCTTGGGCAACTCACTGCACAGAAATGATTATAAAACAGTCATTTACAACTCCCTGGCCCAATGAAGGTCTTGTTAGTTAGTTGAAATGTTTTATTTGCTGCCAAGATTGGTTTTGGCATTTGTGTTTCTCTTCAACTGTTGGTTCACAGACATGTATAATAGTATTTAAGGTACTTTTAAGCACCGATAGTGAATGTACATAGTAAAGTATGAACATGAAAGAAACTAATATATTTACTATAGTACATGCATTTATACTTCTATCTTTTTATAGTGTATTCAGATGTAAACCTGGGATGTATTTTGGTATTAACATTACTCGTCACAGTTTGTAGTCTGTCTTGTTTGTAAGGAGTAAACTATTAAAAAGATGCAGAACTAATTAACTTGTTTAACTTTACAGTATGACAATTTCTTTCACCAGATAAAGTATTATGCTATGTACAACTTAAATTTACATTTGATTCCAATGCCTATTATTTTGAATGTATGTATTTACTTATTGAAATAATTGACATTTTACAGTCAAAGCCTTCCTTGATTGTATTTCACATATCCATTTCAATGGATGTGTACGCGGAGCATCATTCCAGGACCTCATGGAATTTATTTTGGAATAGATGGCTGCACAGTCCTCCATTCCATAGTGGTCATTGGGCTGTCTCTTGCCAGTACCTTTAAACCAAGTTAAAGGTTACTTTCTAGACATTCTGGTCTTGTCCTGAATGGTAATGGTACAGTGGAAACATTTAAGTACCGCTTAACATGTTGGTCTAAACAATTAGAAGATCATACATGATTATACCTGAATCCAGTCCAATGACTTGTGCAGCTTTTACCCCCGAGTCAGCTCAGTCCCGTTAACCCATTTCCAGTTCCCCTCTGTATCCTCTTCCTCCTTCAGTCCTATCCAGAACCCTTTCATGTGCATAGGTTCGGAGTTAAACTGCACTTCGTGTATCATCTTACTTATGAATGCCTGAGCAAACAAACCACAAGCCAAGAAAGAAGCTGAATGAATCATTGATAACTATGGCTTTTGGACAATCTTTCTCTTTTACAGTGCTGTCAAACCATTACTATGTAGAGGGGCCTACTCCATGGAGTGGGGCACTTACAGCATTCCACATTGCATAGAACTGATGGAAATAATAGGAAGTTATTCTATGCTAACCTAGTATGTATATCTTTAACACATTGTGGAAGTTACACCATACAGAATATATCCAAATCATTTACCTGCTTCTCTACACTCTATAATTGCCAGGTCAGCGCCTTGTTTAATGCAGTTCTCTGCTTCTTTCCCACGTTTTCAGAGGAATGGAGTCAGACAAGGGAAAGTAGTAACACACTGAGTTTAGCAATTCCCATCCTGGCAAACAATGGAAACAGATTTCCACTGTTACAAAATGAGATGGAAACGGTCATTGAAACATTACTGTTGCTGTAATGTGACAAAGGTAGGCATACTTTGCTGTTTTTGTCATAAACATCTACCAAGCATTTAATAAATGAATCAATGTCAGTTCTAGATACAACATAGCATACAAAAGACAGTTCCAAAAGTCTCACCAACTTCAGTGACACAGGACTGCAATGCCACCATCTGTTCCTGTAGGCTTTCAACCTGCCTCTAACTCCATGCCATTACATTTATCACGCTAGCTGCCCACTGGTTTTGTAAACCTTTCGGAGCTCTCTCTAACTCTGTCAGTACCTCCTGATCTGTGTCAAGTTCTGATATGGTGGACTATACTTCTCACTGATTTTGCTATCTGCAGGGACCAAAGAGAGACCTAACATCACTAGAGGAAGTTTTTTTTATTGATTCTTTAAAGGAGAGTGAAATGATAACGGACACTACTTACTTTGGATTCCCACACCAATGTCAACTGCCAGTAGAAGAGCACTGAGCATGACCAGACCCACTTCAATCAATCTGTAGAATCAAACTCAGCCCATCTCTCACCATGAACATGAACACTGGACAATGGAAAATGTATACTAAAATCTACAATCTGCCAAAAGCTCCTGGATTGATTTGTATAGGAGTGCAGATATTCTCTGGCTTTTCCCCAAAAAGGTCACATTCTCCTTACTGTATCTTGTTGTTGGTATTGTCTGTGCTGGAGAGGATGTCCATCTGTGTTCAAATCATCCTGCCATATCAGCTCACTGTATTTCCCATTTTCTGAATATATGTCAGAATTCTCCCTTTACTTGTCTGTCTGCTGCCTGCCATTATTGAACTAAAACAACTGTTTGCCAGATCTTTCTGCCTGTGGATGATTTGTTTACTCATTACCCTATGTCAATGCTTCATGTGAATACCGAGAGGCCATTGGTGGTTTGAGTGGAAGGAGGAGTGTGTGTGTGTGCCCAAGGATTACAGGATACCTTCCCATAACAGAAAGATCCTCAAAACAACCAGTCATAAAGGAAATAATTGCCCAATATGGCACTGCATGTACAGAGGCTAAATTGAAAAAAAGTGAATAACCATGAATTTACTTTTGGTAGAAACATTTTCATTTAAAATGTAGTGGTGTTACACTGACCACCACTGATGATGGATAGGAGACATTGTTAAGCACACCTGGACTTCATCACCACCTTGATTACTCTCCCTTCATATAGCCCTCACCAACATCAGTCATCAGGCAGTATTGGTTCTGTTTTCATGTCCAGACGCATCTCTTGTTTTGTAACGCTCCATGTTCATTATTATTAAACTCACCATCTGCACCTGCTTCCTGACTCCCTGTGTCTTCGTTACAGAAAGTCATGCAGAAACAAGCTGTTGAACTAGGTTGGTTAAATTATGAATAATGGCAGTTTGGAACAGTACTCACTTCTACAATGCACAAAATATGGTAATAAACATCACACTTCCAGTTACAGTAACACTTCAACCCCCCACCCTTGTCCCTCACCTCAGTTTGAAATGATGGCCCATGTCTTACCTGCTTCTCCCAGCTATCTACGACAACCAGGTCAGCTCCATGACTTAAACAGTCTTTTCTGGCCTCTCCCCAGCTTCTAGACTCAATGGCACCAGAAATGGCAAAGTTGTAACACGTTGAGTTTAGCAGATCCCATCCTGGCAAACATAGGCCAGAGCTTTCCTCTGTAAAGACACATTGTATGTTTGTTTTTTACTAGTCAATAGATCAAATCCTAATTAGGGTGTCTCACACAAAGTTATCTCACCAAGTGAAGATATTTGGGACTGCAGTTGTGTCTTATCCTTGCGAAGGCTCTTAATCTGCGTCTGAAAGTTATCATTGCTGGTTGTCTGTTGCTTCAATTCTATCTCTTGCTGGTGAAGGCTAGTGAGCTCTCTGTGTAACTTTCTCTGGGCCTCCTCTTTAGCATTAATCACATTTTTGTGCACAGGCAGCACCATTGAGGCCATCTCCATTTTGAAGTAGTCCATTTTCATCTTCTACTACGTTGATGAGTTGGCAAACAAACTGAAAGGGTGCACACTGCCACCTAGAGTGTGTTGTTTGAACAGGTATAAAGCGATTTACAGGTTGGCGATTTACTGCCCCCTGCAGTTATGGAATGTTTCCTCACAAGTATAATTAATTGGTTGATCCCTCCTGGTGACCTCGATGGAATTATGTGATCCTTCCTTAACCCATAGGAAGTCCCACCCAGTTGACTACTTAAAAATGGTGAAAGTCCTCAATGTCGCTGTGCATGCTAAAATTGGATTTTGGGCACTAGAGTCCTCTAGCTATCTCTATGGGGTTTAACTGAGATGAGATCTAACCCTGTGTTCATGACCAAGTGGGAAATTACCAGTTGTGAAGTCTTAAATAACAGTTGGAGGCATTTAGATGCTTTGAACTCCTTGAGAAACTCAGATTGGCTAATGGCCAACAAGCTGTCTCAACCATAAATTAAAAGTACAGCTGTCATGCTTGTAAACAAATTATAGTGTTCAAAAACCATATTAATAGATTACTTGGTAAATACTAACTTCCTACTGGGTTATGAACGCAGCATAAACTAAGCGTAATGATGCGTTCATAACCGAGTGGAAAGGTGGTATTTACCACATTCAGGGGTTAAAGTAGATTTAATTTCTTACCGGTACTGGACACCCAAGTGCGCGCAAGTATTTTTTTTATACTACAAAAAATACAGTGTAGCCTACTCTGTTGACACTGACAAACAGATCAATAAAAAACGATGTTGTTCTGATCCATATATAATTGGCCTACGAAAAGTGGAGACACAAATACAATATGAAGTCCATCTAACCTGGAGGAGGAAATTATTATTGTCCAAAAACAAACAAAAGTGGCATTGACCCAATGACAAAGACAGTGAGTATGCACACTCACCGGGGATATGGCCGAAGTTCTCCGCTGGTGCCAATACTGTTCCCTCAATTAAGTTAAGAATTTTGAAAACTAAAAGACAGATTGGAGTATTTTCATTGTCATCTTTTGAACTTTTCATTGTCATCTCTTAGACATTTTCTTCCAAACAGTTTTTCCGCGATTGTATTTTTAAATATTGCGATATGCCTGGCTGGGTCTCTCTGCTTTTCACTGACAGTCGCAAATCAACAATAATCTATTTGGTATTTGCAGCTCGCATAGCCCACAGCCCTTCCGACTGTGGGCTATGCGATTTAAAACAATGCACAACTTTTTTGTTTAAGAAGCTAATGATCCTCTGTGGCCAAATCATGCTTTCTGGTGTAGTAGCCTATTTTGAATGATTTTATTTATCTATAGACAGGAGTACGCCAATTAGGCTATATACTTTTGGCAATTTAATTCAATTTACTTGAGGGAAAGCTTCCGCTAGCCTTATGGACACGCCGCCTATACTTTTTAATGTGGCAATAAACACAACCAATCATGATGTTTTTATCTGATTGTCAAACAATCACTTAACAAAGGCGCTCCTGTAGGCTACCCGCGCACATTCGTCCACTCACAAAGTAATTTCAGCATCCAAACCCCAACAGTGCACTGATGAATGGAAAGAGACATCTGTTACAAAAGACCTACGTGTATTGTAATGACATTCTGTGATTGTCATTAGGCCTACACTTGTAGCCTGAATTGATGCATCCACTGTTGTCCACGCACTCGTCTCCGCCTTGTCCGCGAGCGTCTCAGCCACCCATCTCTGCCTTGGCAAAATGTAAGTGTTCTCCTCAAACCACAACACAATTTGGAGCATATACCACCCGGTTTCCAAACAATTCGCTAATTTGTCATTGGGCTGACATGCAGTAATGTTAAATAATGGTGGAATAGCCTATAGGTTTTTGAGCATGTTGTATTAATTGTGATAGGCTCACGTTTTACTGGTACCGCGTACCCCCACTATTTATTTTGCCGGGACGCCATACAGGACCGTACCGCCTAACTTTCACTCATGACCATATTATGAATGCAGCATAACTAACTTGAGTGTTTCCGGGTACTAGCCCATGTCAAAGAGGATATATTATATTGACAAGATAGTCGACTAACCGCTCTGACAATGGAAAGAAATGTCCGCAAAGGCGGGATGCAGGCGGGTGGAGGAGAGCGCAACCGTGAACATTCTAGCCAATGAGAGGGCAGATACGCGTGTGAACAACAGAGACAAGACCAATATAAAATATATTTTTATCAAAGTTACCGGATGCCACGAGCGTCCACTTATATCAGTACATTTGTAACAACCTAAACATTACGAAACTTATATTCGATCAAATAAGCCACATGTAGCAAATTAGCAATTACATTTTTTGTTGACGAAATTCGACACTCTCATAGGCCTTCATACAAAGAATCCCCACTTGGTCTGCTTATAGCTGTATTCTAGCGCGGACAGATTTTGGGCGGAGTTGAGCCTCTCGCTTCACCTCTCCATCTTTGCCTATGCATGGAAATGGAAAAGATGGACTCCTTATTGCGCTGTGGCACAGTCGAGTGTGCGCTACTGTCAGCTTCCTAAATGTAAAGTTAGTAAAGTGGGTAAACTGCAGACAGTAGACATCTTCTTGTCGGTATTAACGAGTATCAGATCAAGGGAGATGGTTATTGTAATACTGCGCATTAACGTCCAAAGGTTTCGAAGGAGACTAGGCCAAAAGATTTCCCGGTAACTTCCCGGTAAAATCAACAAAACTATTGCAACTCTGTTGCACGCTATTGCTGCGGCTTATTATTCTTTGCAGCAGTCGTAAAGTTAAAGCTTTTATTGATGTATAGCCTAGCTGTCGCTGTTCTGTGGGAATTCTCCCCAAATTAGATTTTAAAGGAAGGTATTTTACGAGTTTGTTTACGCAATTAATTTGTAAATTGTTTACGAGCATTACAGTTTACCACTTATTATACTCAAAATGTCACTTGAAGACTACGAAAGGCGTTACGCCTCGCTCAATTCAGATTCTGGGAGTGAATCTGTCGCCAGTGGGCGATCGACGTCAGTATACAGTGGCGAGGAAGAAAAGTTACATTACATTCCAATCCGGATCCTTGGAAGAGGGGCATTTGGCGAAGCAACCTTATACAGACGAACAGAGGTAAGCAGGTCAAGCTCTATTTCTATCATTCTTGGAGAGATCCCAGGAATATGCTAGTGTGTGTCACTGCCACTGTTGTTGACGCACACACACACACACACACACACTCACACACACACACACACACACACACACACACACACACACACACACACACACACACACACACACACACACACACACACACACACACACACACACACACACAGACACACACACACACACACACACAGACAGACAGACAGACCTATTAGGCCTGTGTATTAGTGATCTACAATAGCTTCCCCTGCATGCTGTGTGAATCTCTCACCAAATCTGGCCAGTAGCCTCTGAGACAGTCTACTTTGGTTTTCATACCCCAGTGGGAAATGCTTGCTTGAGAGCAAGATTCATTACATTCCCAAGCCATTTGACAAAACTGCTATTATCCCCATAACTTTACACAACTAGAGCAATGTGTAAGGACATAGCATGGTTTGTATTTATTTGACAACAGCAGGAAAACGACAACCTTTTGTAAATGTTAAACCTTTTAGTTTACTTGCTGAAATAATACTTTGTTTGATTAGAGCCTACATCATATATAGTCCATTATTAGGGATATACCCTATTTTAGCTTATGTTATTATTATCTTAGTATTATCCTATTACATTTTGTATTAGCAGTAGCACAATAGAAAAATAAAAGGAATATAATTAATATTTGTTTAACTTTGAGGAGGCCATTGCAGTAAAGTTGTGCTGCGTGAGGTCTCTCAGAGTGTTGTTTGATTTAGCCTTCACAGTGAAAGTCTTTCGGATCTCATCCTGACCTTTCTCTGTCTGTTCCTTGTCTATCAATCTGCAGGACAACTCTCTGGTGGTGTGGAAGGAGGTGGACTTGAACTGCCTCTCAGATAAAGAGCGTAAGGATGTCACAAACGAGATCAGCATCCTCTCCATCCTACAGCACAACAACATCATAGCCTACTTCAACCATTTCATGGACAAGGACACTCTGCTCATTGAGCTTGAATACTGTAATGGTGAGATATGGCAGCATCTTATCACTTTTTGTGTATTTGTATGAAAAACTTTTGGGATATTAAAAATGTGTTATTAAGTGTCCTTTTTCAACATAATACTTTGTGTGATGGGTTAATGATATTGATTTTGGCTCAACTGAAATATGATTGCCCCAATTGTAATGGTCTGGCGGTTACAGTAACAATAGGAAAAAACAACTGTCTTTTCAATTTCAGGAGGAAATCTTTATGATAAAATCAACCAACAGAAGGGGAAACTCTTCACTGAGGAGGTATGAAAATGAAACCCAACATGTTGTAAGAGTGTATTGTACCTAAAGACACATAATGGCACTGACTTTGCCCTAGTTAGGAACAATGGTGAACATTCAACTTCATCTTTTCCCAACCAGTTTTTAATATCTTAAATGTCTTAAATACTCCCAGGTTGTCATATGGTACCTGTACCAAGTCGCCTCTGCAGTGGCTCACATTCATAAGGCTGGTGTCCTGCACAGGTAAATACCAGGGTTGGGTCCGGGCCTTACTCATTTATTGTGCTACGAGATTATTTGTATTGTATGTAAGCTGTGTTGGTTATGAATACACAATTGTATGATCTGGTCACTATTTTGTTTTCTGACCTATTTTATTCGTCTCTTGAAGGGATATCAAGACGCTGAATATCTTCCTAACTAAAACCAACCTGATTAAGTTGGGTGATTACGGGCTGGCGAAGAAGCTGGACTCACAGTTTGCCATGGCTGAGACTGTAAGTTATATTGAAGTATTAACCTGGAAAGCTGTGCTCTTCTGCTCTGTGTTACATTGACCAAGCAGATCTCAGTTACATAGAGCTGCAGAAAACTAACTCTCAGCCATTATAGTTACTACAGAGCTTATTATAGAGCTATTACAGAGTGTATGCTGATCATATTCAGTTAACAGATTTGGTGGACAGACTGAACACTCAACCAAATCATGTCCAGAGAGCAGTGCTGTTGTTCTGTCCCTTTCTGGGTATTGTCTACATGTCTCTCCCTGAGTGTACCTAAGCCTGCTATAGTTGTAGTCAGCTTCATCCATGGCTGTTCACTCTGCAACAGGGACATTACTTCTGTGTGATGGAGGCAGTCGTCAGAAGTGGCAGCAGCGAGTGTGCAGCTAATTGTCTGCTGTGACCTTGAGCAGTGCTATTCTTGTCTGATGACGGCCCGTATGGATAGCTAGAGCGTATGTCATAGAGTATATTATGAGGCTGTGCATGTCTGCTGCTTTGAATATAAATTGCTTTCATTGCAATACCCTTTTAGAATCCATGGGAATATGAAATATTGTGTCAGAACAGTTGAATATGTTTTACTGTGCATATTTTACAACCCGTAGTTTTTTTTAAATCTTTGATTAGGACTCACTCATGCTATTTTTATTTGCAAGTGTTTTGTGCATATTCACATTTAGTTTTGTGTAAGGTATAGATAACATCTAAATGGAAATTGTGGGTACAGTTACTTTTTTGTGCATTTTCCTTTATGAATTTAGTGTGTAGGAACCCCGTACTACATGTCTCCTGAACTGTGCCAAGGTGTGAAGTACAACTTCAAATCAGACATCTGGGCTATGGGCTGCGTTATTTTTGAAGTCTTAACTCTCACCAGAACATTTGATGCTACGGTATGTGGCCTGCTTATCTTTTACCCCATTGTCTAATTGATACACATTTGCCTGCTATTATAATTTTTTCTAATGTTAAAAACATGGCATTGACTGATTATGCTCTGTTGATGTCACTTAAATGCATTTCCGGTTGTCTTCTGCTTGTGTCCATGTAGAATCCGCTGAACCTGTGTGTGAAGATAGTGCAGGGAAACTGGACCATGGAGGTCAACTCTGATGTCTATTCCTCAGCGCTGATCAAGCTGGTGTACGAATGCTTAGATCAGGTGAGTGACCCGTCAGCAACGTGTACAGCATACTGTCATTTCAGTCTTTCATGGCGGTCATCATCAGTGCAATATAATTTAGCATCAGCCAAAGCATACACTGTATGTAGGGAATCAGTTGATGTAAGATATGACAACAGATTCTCTATATGCAGAAAGATGTGTGATGGATGGTAATGTAATGTAAGATACATTTATTTGCAGGATCCAGAAAAGAGACCCACAGCTGATGAGATTCTGGACCAGCCAATCGTCTCCTGCCGCAGGCAGTGAGTCTGGTGAAGGGGGGAGAGAATGTGGTGGGATGTCTGAAAGATAGAAAATATGGTGTGATTGTTCAAATAGGTGTAGAGACATCATCAAAACAGCTGTTTTCATTGTGTAAACAACCTCTTTTTGTTTCAGGGAGCTTGAGGATAGAGTTGCCTTGCTCAACTCAGCAATGAAAAAACCAAAGTATGTTCAACACATTCTCACCTAATCATGTAAATGTGGTATTTGTACAATTATTTAATTCAGTTATTTTGTGACTTGTCCATAGGTTGAGCACAGTGACTGAGAGCCCTGTTGCTGTAGTGACAACACGCTCTAGGGAGGTGTATTTCTGGGGAGGGGGAAAGTTCACACCCCAGAAACTAGATGCTTTTAAAGGAGGCAGCGGTGCCCAGCATGTGTGTGCAGGGGAGACCCACTTTGCTGTGGTTACCGTGGAGAAAGAGCTGTACACTTGGGCTGTGAGTACCATGCTGTTCCTTTAAGTCCAAGGCAGAAAATACATTTCAAGCACTTTAAAGTAGTTTTTGTTGATTAAACATGTGCTCTTTGTTGTCCTGCTTCCATTTTAGAGTGTCCAAGGTGGGGCCAAGATGGTGGGCCAGCTGGGCCATGGGGACCAGGCCTCGTACCGGCAGCCACGCAAGGTGGAGAGGCTCCAGGGAAAGGCCATCCGTCAGGTTGCATGTGGAGCAGATTTCACTGCCTGTGTCACTGGTGAGTGGTGTGTCTGTGTGGAGCGTTACTTCTGTGCCAGTAGAATAGGATGTTTACAATGGGAGGGCTGTGTTGTTGTGTTTTTTTTTTTTTACAACACATAAACAATTCAGACAGCAATTTGCAACCCTGTTCCATACAATAAAGATGTGGTCTTGTTTGACAACATGCTGTTGATGTGTTTGGTTTCAGATGAGGACCAGATGTACATGTTTGGTTCTGACTACTATGGCTGTATAGGAGTGGAGAACGAGCAGGGCAGGGAGGTCCTAGAGCCCGTGCTGTTGGAGTTCTTTGAGGAGCGGCCTGTCAGGCAGGTGTCTTGTGGGGACAACCATGTGGTGGTGCTGACCCACAGTGGAGACATCTACTCCTGGGGCTGCGGAGAGCATGGTATGTACCAGAGCATCGATACTGAGCTACACAGTAGTACTGCGTGTCTACCACCATGCCTCTCTCAAGCTCCATATCCTATCCGTTGTCCCCCCTTATCTTGGCCAGTAGATAAAGCTATGATGATGCGGAACATAATTAATTAATGAAGTTATTTTCCTCAGGGCGTCTTGGCCTGGACTGTGAGGATGACTTTAACTCCCCCATGCAAGTAAGATCCTGCCCTTTATTTTTCAGCAGAGAGCTTGAACACATATAATATAAATCTGCTAATGGGGAACGGGCCAATGACGTCTCAATTTTATTGTCCAGACAAATGAATGGAAATGTGTTTGAGTCCACCATTTAAATCAATAGGAAGCATAATGTTGTGTATCGTCTGGCATTCACAGGTGGAGATCCCCAAAGGAGCCATTATCTCATCTGTGTCCTGTGGCCTTGATGGAACCTTTTTCCTGACAGAGTCTGGCAAAGTCCTGGCCTGTGGGAACAATGATCTGAACAAGTTGGGTCTGAACCTGGGAGTCTCTGGCCTCAAAAACCTTCCTGGAGAGGTACAGCACCACATTCCACATACCAAGATTCACACACAGGCTCTTCTCATTGCTTTAAAATAAGGAGTAACACAAGTAATGGTGGAGAATTTAAGTTTCCCTCCTTCTCCACTGTCAGGCCTACCAGGGGATACCATACACCACCACACTCACTCTGGTCAAGCAGCTGGCCAGATATAAGATCCAAGTCATTTCAGCTGGGAAGACCCACACTGCTGCCATTGACGGTACAGCGACCAGACTCTCTCCTATCTCTTTCTCTGAGCCTCCAATTCATAAAAAACAACAACATTTTAGTCACTTAGAAGACTTACAGTTAGGGCATTAATCTTAAGATAGCTACAGTGGGGAAAAAAAGTATTTAGTCAGCCACCAATTGTGCAAGTTCTCCCACTTAAAAAGATGAGAGAGGCCTGTAATTTTCATCATAGGTACACATCAACTATGACAGACAAATTAAGAAAAAAAAATCCAGAAAATCACACTGTAGGATTTTTTATGAATTTATTTGCAGATTATGGTGGAAAATAAGTATTTGGTCACCTACAAACAAGCAAGATTTCTGGCTCTCACAGACCTGTAACTTCTTCTTTAAGAGGCTCCTCTGTCCTCCACTCGTTACCTGTATTAATGGCACCTGTTTGAACTTGTTATCAGTATAAAAGACACCTGTCCACAACCTCAAACAGTCACACTCCAAACTCCACTATGGCCAAGACCAAAGAGCTGTCAAAGGACACCAGAAACAAAATTGTAGACCTGCACCAGGCTGGGAAGACTGAATCTGCAATAGGTGAGCAGCTTGGTTTGAAGAAATCAACTGTGGGAGCAATTATTAGGAAATGGAAGACATACAAGTCCACTGATAATCTCCCTCGATCTGGGGCTCCACGCAAGATCTCACCCCGTGGGGTCAAAATGATCACAAGAACGGTGAGCAAAAATCCCAGAACCACACAGGGGGACCTAGTGAATGACCTGCAGAGAGCTGGGACCAAAGTAACAAAGCCTATCATCAGTAACACACTACGCCGCCAGGGACTCAAATCCTGCAGTTCCAGACGTGTCCCCCTGCTTAAGCCAGTACATGTCCAGGCCCGTCTGAAGTTTGCTAGAGTGCATTTGGATGATCCAGAAGAGGATTGGGAGAATGTCATATGGTCAGATGAAACCAAAATAGAACTTTTTGGTAAAAACTCAACTCGTCGTGTTTGGAGGACAAAGAATGCTGAGTTGCATCCAAAGAACACCATACCTACTGTGAAGCATGGGGGTGTAAACATCATGCTTTGGGGCTGTTTTTCAGCGAAGGGACCAGGACCACTGATCCGTGTAAAGGAAAGAATGAATGGGGCCATGTATCGTGAGATTTTGAGTGAAAACCTCCTTCCATCAGCAAGGGCATTGAAGATGAAACGTGGCTGGGTCTTTCAGCATGACAATGATCCCAAACACACTGCCCGGGCAACGAAGGAGTGGCTTCGTAAGAAGCATTTCAAGGTCCTGGAGTGGCCTAGCCAGTCTCCAGATCTCAACCCCATAGAAAATCTTTGAGGGAGTTGAAAGTCCGTGTTGCCCAGCGACAGCCCCAAAACATCACTGCTCTAGAGGAGATCTGCATGGAGGAATGGGCCAAAATAGTGTGTGAAAACCTTGTGAAGACTTACAGAAAACGTTTGACCTGTGTCATTGCCAACAAAGGGAATATAACAAAGTATTGAGAAACTTTTGTTATTGACTAAATACTTATTTTCCACCATAATTTGCAAATAAAATCATAAAAAATCCTACAATGTGATTTTCTGGAATTTTTTTTCTCATTTTGTCTGTCATAGTTGACGTGTACCTATGATGAAAATTAAAGGCCTCTCTCATCTTTTTAAGTGGGAGAACTTGCACAATTGGTGGCTGACTAAATACTTTTTTTCCCCACTGTAGGTGGGAAGTATATAGATTTTTATATCAAAACATGGTTCTGACTGAACTCTGACCTTGCAGAGCATGGGCGGCTGATGACCTTTGGGTGCAACAAGTACGGTCAGCTGGGTGTAAAGGACTTCAAGAAGCACCAGGGTGTCCAGCTGCTGTTGGGGTCTTTCGGGGGAAAGGTGGTCAGCAAAGTGTCTTGTGGAGATGGCTTCACCATCGCAGCCACGAAGGGTCAGAAACACAACTAAACTTGAACATTCTCTGTTGCAGCATGTTGTTGTCATATGCTGTTCAGTGTGTATATTCAGCTTAAGAGTTGTGGTGCTCATTTTCTTTGTCGCTTTATTCTGTTAGCTGGGAGTCCTCTGACCTACATGAGTAGGACTCAAAATAATGGAGAATACCGGTAGCACTTCAGGAACAGGATTCCCTGTTTAGGTGCTGGAAGGATATTGGCTAATTGTCTGTGGACCAATATATTATTTCTCTCTCATCCTTTCAGACAATCAGATCTTTGCCTGGGGAAACGCAGGAAATGGACGCCTGGGAATGCCTGCAGACAAGGGCTTTGGCTCTGAGGTTTGCCCTGCTTTACCACGACCCATTTTCGGCTCCCTCCACCATGTGCCAGACCTCTCCTGCCGCGGCTGGCACACCATTCTCATCATGGGTCAGCCACTAGCCACTTCCTTCTGTTCTAACACCAGCTAATCATTTGTTGAAAGATACAGTTGAGATTGATTGATTCTGTTCTCTGTTTACAGAAAAGGTTCTCAACTCTAAAACTATCCGCTCAAACAGCAGTGGACTTTCAATTGGCTGTGGTAAGTAAGATAGCCATGGTCTCTCTGGTTACTTTATCATAACATTCACAATCTGAACATGTAGATAGTTTTAGACCGGTGTGGTAATGTACTGACCACATGGTGTGTCCTGTTGTTTGTCGGTGCACACTAAGGGCTAGGCCAAGCCTCTACCACCACTGTGGATCTGGAGAGTGAGCCAGGCTCAGAGACAGGGCTGCGTGAAGGGGGCCTGGGGGGCACTAAGGAGGCCGACACAGACGAGCGACGCATCGAGACCTCCATGATGTCTCTGACGAACCAGACCGGCGACAGCTCCTGCCCCTTCTGGCTGCGCAAGGTTTGTAATCAAAGCCACAAAGCATAATGAAAGCCAAAACAGAGAGGGTTATGGCCACTGAATGTTTGTGTCCCTCCCTGTCCATCCTCCCTAACAGGAGCTACAGGATGCAGAGTTCATCCCGATGCCAGAGGACTCCAGAGGCTCCATGCCTGGCCCACTGGCTCCTTCTTTCCCCGAGAGCGTCACACTGCCCTATGAGGAGCTACAGGAGCTGAAGGCTGCAGCCGCTGCTGCCGCCACTGAGAAAGAGCTCCCGGTAATGACCACCGCCTGTCTGTATGCTCGACACCTGACTACATCCCCATGCTAATGCCTCAACCTAACCAAGTGTTGTTTCTTTAGACTGCTCGTATGGGCTGTGACAGGGTCAACGGGTTTGAGGAGGCAGGAGCCTGTAAGAAAGGGGAGGCGCCAACTTGCTGCAGAGCAAGCAGTGAGGTAGCACAGGTATGTGCAAAATAACCCCTTACACACATTGTATCAGCATAAGCCTGCACCAGACAGTAGTCTGTGAACATATCACAGCTGCTCGTGTTTGTTCTGTGTTTCTCTGTAGTTGTTGCCATTTTCTTTTACAGTTGCGAGAGACCGTCAATCGTCAGGAGGCAACCATCCAGTTGTTACAGAAGCAGGTAAGCGTTACTCACTACAGACTGTCTAGCACCTGTAGTGATCCCTGTGAGCAAAGTTGTGTAGTAACACTGAGTCGAGTCCCTATTCTGTAAAACCGCTCAACCCCATTGCTATGCAGACAGATAAGTGTTATCAAGTGTTGTTCTCTATGATAACAGTTCAGTGACCAGCTCAAAGAGAATGAGAGACTCTGGACAGCAATCAACCGTCTGACACTGCGACAGGCAGGAACTGAAAATAACTGCAACCACCAATCTGGTCACAGGCCTGTGGAGGGACAGGGAGGAGCCTCCAACTATGACGGGGACAGATCTGATGGGGCAAATCCGTGAGAAAAAAACCTGCGTCTGTCCTATACTATGTGCAATGAGTGGTGGTGGCTCTATGCAATTAAGTCCATCAAACAGGGTCCATCAAACAGGTCCTGTAGATGGAGTGGCTAGGCCATATTGAGAGGAGGAATATGTTAGCAAGACAGTTCCATTGGTGAATGGCAGGGAGAAGGAGGTTTAAGAAATGACAAAAGGGATGAGTAGTCTGAGAGTCAGTTGTGTTCTCCTTAACTAGGACAGCTAGCTGATAAATGGATGCCCACTGACCTCATCCACTTGCAAGAGAGGTCTCGCTTCTTTTCACATTGTGTTACATCATATTTCTTAGATATAATCCAATCTGCATGATTACGTTGTATAAATATACATGAGAGATACCCTGTGTGGACACTTCCATGTTGTAAGCTATAATTAGCTGATGGTGTCAGGAATAGGCCTACAGCAACTGATCTGCAGTGACCTGGACACAGACAGATTGAAATGTTGGCTTGATTCAACATTAAGCAACCAACTTCTTGCAGTGTTATGTAGGCTAATGTGAAATATGAGTAAATACTTTGGTAGTAATGATAATGTTGTCACTGATTGACTACTGTCAACTGAGGTTTAGGATTGTGTTGTTTTGTCCCACATTTTAATTGATGATCACAAGTGGGCACAGCTTACTGTAGAGAGAAGAACGTTTGGTGTTCTTCCATTGTTTTTGAGATATATATCCTCTTGCAGTTATTTCTTGTGGTTATTAAAACCAATGTGAATTTAAAGTACTGCTTTATTTGCTCATTCCTCTGGAAAGCCCTGAGCCCTATTTTTGATAACCTACCAATGTTCTTCATATGTGATGCTGTTCTAAACTAAATACTAAATACTAACTAAAAGGTATACCAAATATAGTATATTTGATATAAAATTTACCAAAGACGTATTTCGTTTTAACATTTAAGTATTTGCAATGTTGTGTCTTTCATGAACAGCTTGCTATACTGTATTTGGAAAAATGGCATGTGAAATGTGAGGTTCACTTTTCAAACTACTGATTAAATATAGACAATCACTTGTCTTTTTATTGCCTTAAGATGATAACCTTGAACTAGTATTTAAGTGGAGGAAATTAACCATAAAATTACAATCTTCCTTCTATAATATTTCATATCATGAGCACAGTTCACGTCCTAGAATTTTAGAAAAGCTTGTTTTCGTAAACTTCATGGTAATACTGAATGTTTTTTTTCTATTACATTTTTCCTGTTTTGAGTATTCATTGAATCATTATTTTTACACTAGTTGTGAAAAGTGTAATATTCACATTTTGTGTATTTCTTTACTCTGGGTGGTGTGTGTATGTATGTTTTTAAGTGTCCTTTACCAACGGCTTATAAGCTTGCAACTCTTTTGGTTAGTGTGCAGTCAATTGATACAGTACAACACTGGTGGAATTTTCTTTGTCGATGCAAGAGAAAAATATATCCCTATTCCCTAGTGCATACTCTTTAAACCAAAGATTGTGTTGTGATGAATTGTGCACAAAATATAAAAGAAAATGTGCGTTGAGAATAAGATATGCTTTTTATATAGTTTGTTTGATGTTGATATTATGCCTGTACTGTGTCTATTTTTGCAATCTATTTTTTCAATGGCTTAGCTGACCCTATGCAATTGAGTGGGTGTATGATGTTAAAGTGGTCTAACTTTCCACCATTCACAGAGGCACCTTTGTTTTATGCTTCATGTAAAAATTAAAAATACAAACCACTTTGGTCTAATGAATTCTATGATGAACCAAACACTGTACACAAAGCAAAATATGATATTTTTTTAATACCAGTTTTTTGTCACCACCAGTTTTAGCATTGGAATGTGATACAAAACTAGGCAACGGTGTGCTTTAGGACCATGTGGATGCCTCCGAGCAGTCGGGTATACAATTATTATTATTATGTCCCCCCCACTTCTAAAACGAAAGTTGCACCCCTGCTAAAAACCAAAAATCTTGATGTTCTTCCAAACAAACATGTTATTTTGCTCTATAAAAATGTATTTCGTTTTGCATGCTTTTTATAAACATCAAAAATATGATGCATAGCAAATGATTTGACTTCTGTCAGTGGCGGAGGGCGGTGAGTTGCTTTTGTCAGCAGCGGTGGCAGGTGGCTCTTGATGTTCTTCTGACACTTGGGGATATGTTGCTCTGCTGGCCCTGGGGCAAACTGGCGAGCACAGTGAGGGAAGGTAAAATAATCATTGTTGTCTTGGATAGGTGGTTGGCGCTGCAAAGTACCTGTTGCTGGAACATGGGCCTGGTGCAGATTACGAATGAATGCCTCGTTTCTGCCTCCAGTTGTTCTTCTTTAGCTGTAAATCAAGGCCGAAACCATATTTACCAGTGGTGCATGCATGAGAAATTAGAAAAATACCATTATTTCTTCAGTAAGATAAATACGTTTGGGGAAAACTATTACCTCAGGAGACTTATTTCTTGAGTTGGTTTTCATGAACTCTTCCAGGTCGGTTCCCTTGACCCTGTACTTGGAGGAGTCAAAGACTTTGCAGCTGGAGCTCTGCATCAAGTCAAATACCTTATGGCTCTTATCTAGTCTCTCTGCAGCAAAGTTTTTGTGGCAAATCCTGCAAGGGATGAGCTGGAGGCTAGGTTTGTCAGCAGTCTCCACTGGGCTGAGTTCCACCTGCAGTAACCGGCTTGACTGAGGGTGATGTGTGGGAAGCTTCTCCAGTTATTCTTCTACAATTGATGCTACTGCTGCTCCCTGGCACTGATCAATGTGCGGTTTTGAGCTGTCCCTCCTGAACCAGCCCTCGATGAGATATGTCACGCACCCCCCTCTTATCATCAGCTGAAACATACCTCTCTCTCAAGAAGACCTTTCCCACTTATTCTCCCTCTCCCAATCTATTTCCTTCTCAAACATCTCCCTATTTCGTTCTCCCCTCTGTTAATTTGCGTCAATTCAAATCTGGTATTGGAACAAAAAGAGGTCAATACACGTCTTCTAAAATAGACTAGTATTTTAATTAATGCAAAACACTTCAATGGTAAATATGATGTTCGTATATACGGGTCCACTGAAATACCACGCAGGGCACTCAGAGAACTGGTCCATTGTTAAAGTTATTATTTAAATACTCTGACAGAGATAGTTCCCGCTCCCTGCTGGCCTATCAGAGTAGAGACTGAGCGTGGTTTAGACTTACTCAGCCTATCGTTGGCGCACAGGCTGGTCCCAGCCCCTTGGCGCTTCACTGTTGCCAGGTGTTTAGTTGTTTTGCAACTTGTCCAGAGAGTCAGCAACCTCAGACATCTTTGTAGCAGAACACATGTCCTTGAGCGTTCTAACAAAGAGGCTGTGTGTGTGTCACAAGTCTTATCTCATCCTACCCCCTAATGTTCCTCACATTAATCACAGCTTGTTATATTAAACAGTCTATATCAGTACAGCACAAACCTATTATGTTTAATCATTAATGTATTCTTTCTAAGCTAGGCATCACATCTAGTTATAAGAAAATAGATCCCCACACCTCTTTAGCTTTCTCCCTCTCCCACCTATTCCTCTCAAATATTTTCTCCCTCTCCCAATGTGTATCCTTTTCATTCTCCTTTTCTCTATTCCAATCTCTCTCTTCCACCTTCTCTTAATTTGAGCCAGATCCGGCACCTCTCCGTTTTGGATTGTTTAATTCCTATGTGGCAGGATCCGGTACCTCTCGTGGCATGAAAAATAATTGTCACTTTTTGCAATGTAAAAACGATAATAAATGCGATCCAAGTTCATTCGAGTTGCCTCTTCGTTAACCCCCCCATTCTAGTTCTCTCACAGAACTAGAATGAGATTCACTTTCTATGATATCTCTCCCTCTCTCTGCTCTGACAGACATGAGCCTGCAACTCTCATCGCTCCAGAATTGCACTTCATAATTGATTTCCTTATAGAGTCGCGCGAAGGGTTCTGGAGGAGGTGGAGCACGCCTGATAAATTGAAATACATTTGCCAAAGTTATATAGTTCCTGCTGTCTGTTCAGAAATAAATGAAATAATTCAGAATAGCCTACTACACCATGAGAAATCCTAAAATGTAGTCACAGAGGATAAATAGCTTCTTTTAAAAATAGCCTAGCTGAGTGTAGCCCAATAACAAGGCATAGCCTACATTCGGGAATGCACGGCAAATCTGTCAGTGAACAAACAGCATGCAGACAAAACTGGCATTTTGCAATATTTCAAAAAGTCTACAATTGCGGGAAAACACAGGTTTGAAAGCAAATGGCTCCTGCTGAAAAGAGAGGACTCTAATACGTCAGCTGTATGCTACCAAAATATTTGATCAACTTCCAAATATTGTTTTACAAAGTAAAATATTGTTTTACAAAGTAAAACGAGAGAGAGAGAGAGAGAGAGAGAGAGAGAGAGAGAGGTTTTTGGCAAGAGCACATATGACATCACCAGCATGTGAGCTGGCTTCATTAGGTGAGTCAGTGAAACAGGAAAGCATTTTTAGGACTATAATTTCCTCCTCATATTGTAGCTTTCAATATGTCTCCTAGGCCTAGGCTATTGATGGATTCAAGACAAGGTCGTTTTTATTGATCTCAGATTCTCAGTTTGTCAGTGTTAAAGTAGCCTGTCATTTCAATCATTTGTGCCGAATCATGACGTCAGTGATCTTCAGGCTGGAAAGTCAGAGCTCTAAAAAGAGGCCAGAGTTCCCCACTTGGAATTCCGAGTTGGATGACCGTTCAAAACTAATTTTCCCGCTCGTTCTTTCCCGTTTTCCCAGTTGTCTTGAACGCACTGAAGTCAGAGATTTCCCAGCTCTGAGTTCCCTGTTGTTTTGAAAGTGGCATTAAAAAAGATGCCAAAGTCTCCAGTCAAGTAAAATGATGTAGAAATGCATGAAATGCTTTTATAAAAGGCCCAAAATTTCCCAGACCCTAGGCCACAAAAAATGTTTCCCATGTGTGCAACTTCTGTAAGTGCCTCTACTCAACTCCTCTATGCACCTACAGCAAATGTGATGATATGCATGCAATGCTTTATTACACGGACGCAACTTTCACTGGGCATGCCGGGTATCTGGCAGGCTGGCCAGACGCACCTAGCTGTCTAACCGGCCGGCCGGACGTAGCTATCTTTTCGGCTGGCGGACCTAGCTATCTGGGTGGCCGGACCTAGCATTCTGGCCGACAGGTCGGACCTAGCTATCTGACCGGCCGGATAGCTAGGTCTGGCTGGCCGGCCACCGAGAAATCTAGGTCCGGCCTGCCATCCGGCCAGATACCTAGATCCAGCCGGCCGGCCAGATAGCTAGGTAACTTCTACACCATGCCAGTGAGGAGAAAGGTGGATAGCGTGCTGGAGTTTGAGTGGATTAGGCAGAGAGTGGAGGCCATTTCACTCATGCACCTCTCTGTCTCTTTTACGCTGAAGAATGACTGCGCAGGGACCATGGTGGTGCAGCTCTCCAAAGCCTGAAACACGTACTACAGGTTTGTTCAGATCCATGGTTTAGGAAGGGCCCAAAAGCTTGGGGAAATCAGCCACTCCCATGCACAGTTTGAAGTGCTTACATAGGACGAGAAGGCCATTACAACAACACCTTACAGTTCCTCTATGTGAATGACAGGCTCCTTCTCAAAACCCGCATCCACAAGCTGCTGAACCATCTCCTTCGCAAAGTACCGCCTGGTATGGCAACTGCTTGGCCTCCGACCGCAAGGCACTACAGAGGGTAGTGCGTACGGCACAGTACATCACTGGGGCAAAGCTTCCTGCCATCCAGGACCTCTATACCAGGCGGTGTCAGAGGAAGGCCCTCAAAATTGTCAAAGACTCCAGCCACCCTAGTCATAGACTGTTCTCTCTGCTACCGCACGGCAAGCGGTACCGGAGTGCCAAGTCTAGGTCCAAAAGACTTCTCAACAGCTTCTACCTCCAAGCCATAAGACTCCTGAACAGCTAATCATGGCTACCCGGACTATTTGCACTGCCCCCCCACCCCATCCTTTTTACGCTGCTGCTACTCTGTTAAGTATTTATGCATAGTCACTTTAACTCTACCCACATGTACATATTACCTCAACTAGCCGGTGCCCCCGCACATTGACTCTGCAACGGTACCCCCCTGTATATATAGCCTCCCTACTGTCACTTTATTTTACTTCTGCTCTTTTTTTTTCTCAACACTTTTTTTTGTTGTTGTTTTATTTTTACTTTTTTTGTTTAAAATAAATGCACTGTTGGTTAAGGGCTGTAAGTAAGCATTTCACTGTAATGTCTGCACCTGTTGTGTTCTGCGCATGTGACCAATAAAATTTGATTTTATTTGATTTTATTTGAATTATTAGAAAATGGAAGAAGTTCAAGATGACGGTCAATCACCCTCGGTCTGGGGCTCCATGCAAGATCTCACCTTGTGGGGCATCAATGATCATGAGGAAGGTGAGGGATCAGCCCAGAACTACACGGCAGGACCTGGTCAATGACCTGAAGAGAGCTGGGACCACAGTCTCAAAGAAAACCATTAGTAACACACTACGCCATCATGGATTAAATCCTGCAGCGCACGCAAGGTCCCCCTGCTCAAGTCAGCGCATGTCCAGGCCATCTGAAGTTTGCCAATGACCATCTGGATGATCCAGAGGAGGAATGGGAGAAGGTCATGTGGTCTGATGAGACAAAAATAGAGCTTTTTGGTCTAAACTCCACTCGCCGTGTTTGGAGGAGGAAGAAGGATGAGTACAACCCCAAGAACACCATCCCAACCGTGAAGCATGGAGGTGGAAACATCATTCTTTGGGGATGCTTTTCTGCAAAGGGGACAGGACGACTGCACCGTATTGAGGGGAGGATGGATGGGGCCATGTATCTCGAGATCTTGGCCAACAACCTCCTTCCCTCAGTAAAAGCATTGAAGATGGGTCGTGGCTGGGTCTTCCAGCATGACAACGACCCGAAACACACAGCCAGGGCAACTAAGGAGTGGCTCCGTAAGAAGCATCTCAAGGTCCTGGAGTGGCCTAGCCAGTCTCCAGACCTGAACCCAATAGAACATCTTTGGCGGGAGCTGAAAGTCCGTATTGCCCAGCGACAGCCCCGAAACCTGAAGGATCTGGAGAAGGTCTGTATGGAGGAGTGGGCCAAAATCCCTGCTGCAGTGTGTGCAAACCTGGTCAAGACCTACAGGAAACGTATGATCTCTGTAATTGCAAACAAAGGTTTCTGTACCAAATATTAAGTTCTGCTTTTCTGATGTATCAAATACTTACAGTGGGGGAAAAAATTATTTAGTCAGCCACCAATTGTGCAAGTTCTTCCACTTAAAAAGATGAGAGAGGTCTGTAATTTTCATCATAGGTACACGTCAACTATGACAGACAAAATGAGGAAAAGAAATCCAGAAAATCACATTGTAGGATTTTTTATGAATTTATTTGCAAATTATGGTGGAAAATAAGTATTTGGTCAATAACAAAAGTTTCTCAATACTTACTTACAATATACCCTTTGTTGGCAATGACACAGGTCAAACGTTTTCTGTAAGTCTTCACAAGGTTTTCACACACTGTTGCTGGTATTTTGGCCCATTCCTCCATGCAGATCTCCTCTAGAGCAGTGATGTTTTGGGGCTGTCGCTGGGCAACACGGACTCCAAAGATTTTCTATGGGGTTGAGATCTGGAGACTGGCTAGGCCACTCCAGGACCTTGAAATGCTTCTTACGAAGCCACTCCTTCGTTGCCCGGGTGGTGTGTTTGGGATCATTGTCATGCTGAAAGACCCAGCCACATTTCATCTTCAATGCCCTTGCTGATGGAAGGAGGTTTTCACTCAAAATCTCACGATACATGGCCCCATTCATTCTTTCCTTTACACGGATCAGTCGTCCTGGTCCCTTTGCAGAAAAACAGCCCCAAAGCATGATGTTTCCACCCCAATGCTTCACAGTAGGTATGGTGTTCTTTGGATGCAACTCAGCATTCTTTGTCCTCCAAACACGCCGAGTTGAGTTTTTACCAAAAAGTTATATTTTGGTTTCATCTGACCATATGACATTCTCCCAATCCTCTTCTGGATCATCCAAATGCACTCTAGCAAACTTCAGACGGGCCTGGACATGTACTGGCTTAAGCAGGGGGACACGTCTGGCACTGCAGGATGTGAGTCCCTGGCGGCGTAGTGTGTTATTGATGGTAGGCTTTGTTACGAAGGAGGAGGTCGTAGGGTAAGCTTGGCGTCGGGTAAGCTTGGCTTTATACATAGCTTGGGCTTTGTCGAGTAAGGCTTAAACTATTTATTTAGATTGTAGTTAGGTATTGTAGGTAGTTATCGTGGGTTGTTGTATGTAATTATTGTAGGTTAGTATTGCATTCGGCTGTGCCGGGTGTAGCACGAAGCTAGCTAGCTAACCCACCACCTGGACTAGCTGGCGAGTAGCTATTAGCAACGGTATAGTTGTTTCACGGCTGAGAGTGCCTGTTATTACGCCAGCTGGCTGCCTACAATAATTACATACAATAATTGCCTACCATTCAGCTGTTTTCTAACCTCATTGTCTGAACCGTTAACGTTAGGTAGCAAGTGGCTACTGTGCTTGAAATTTAGCTAGCTTGTTGCTACCTGGATAGCTACTAGTAAACAATAGCTGGAACGACCGAGCGAACAGACGCGAACTGGCTGAGTCAATTCAGTGGCTAACTTTGCACTTGGCTAGCTAACAGTAGCTGCTAGGGGTAAGTCATAACCTACATTTGTGTTTTGTTTTTTTACATATTGATAGCCCGAGTCGTTCAAGGAATTCGGGACATGGGTGACTAGTTAACGTTAGTTTGGCTCTCTCTGTGTGTTCGTGCAGTGAAAGGAGGGGTTCTTCTTTGTCTGAAAGCAATGGCTAGCTAGTTTGCTAACTATTCTAGCTAACTAACTGGCTGAATAAGTTGATGACGGACTCGCTCAAGCTGTCGGGACTAACCCACAACGTTAGACACGGACACGAACGATCTGCTTGCGTTGTGGCCGGCATGCTAGCTGGCTGTGGCGTCTTATGACGAGGTGCCCGGACGATTTTCACGGAATAATACTGCACCTAGTTAGCTAGCTGAATAAACTAAGTTAGTCTATTCCTAGAAAACATTGAACCGCTGTAGTTTACAACAATTATAGTTTCTGAGGTGGAAGTTGGGAGAGTTATATTTGGGGGTTGTGGTGAGGGAGGCCCCGCTCTCTCCTTTCCCAGATGTTTAGTTCATTTCATTCCGATCTCCTCTGCATTATTGTAGCCATCTGCTGCAGCCTGTCAACTATGCCTCTGCCTATCCCTGTTCTCTCCTCTCCGCACAGGCTACACAAACGCATCACACCGCGTGGCTGCTGCCTCTCTAACCTGGTGGTCCCTGCACGCACCTCCCACGTGGAGTTCCAGGTCTCAGGCAGCCTCTGGAACTGCCGTTCTGCTGCCAACAAGGCAGAGTTCATCTCAGCCTATGCTACCCTCCAGTCCCTCGACCTCTTGGCGCTGACGGAAACATGGATTACCACTAAAAACACTGCTACTCCTGTTGCTCTCTCCTCGTCTGACCATGTGTTCTCGCATACCCCGAGAGCATCTGGTCAGCGGGGTGGTGGCACAGGAATCCTCATCTCTCCCATGTGGACATTCTCAATTTTTCCCCT
Source organism: Coregonus lavaretus (assembly GCF_964263955.1). Lineage (NCBI taxonomy): Eukaryota > Metazoa > Chordata > Actinopteri > Salmoniformes > Salmonidae > Coregonus > Coregonus lavaretus. The sequence goes on along the minus strand of NC_140005.1, from coordinate 23,503,291 downwards.
GACCCATCTGTCTATCTCCTCATTTTAATTCCATGCTGTCACAGTCACTAGCCCATTTAAGCTTAATATCCTTGTCATCTATCGCCCTCCAGGTTCCCTTGGAGAGTTCATCAATGAGCTTGACGCCTTGATAAGTTCCTTTCCTGAGGATGGCTTACCCCTTACAGTTCTGGGGGATTTCAACCTCCCTACGTCTACATTTGACTCATTTCTCTCTGCCTCCTTCTTTCCACTCCTCTCCTCTTTTGACCTCACCCTCTCACCGTCCCCCCCTACTCACAAGGCAGGCAATACGCTTGACCTCATCTTTACTAGATGCTGTTGTTCTACTAATCTCACTGCAACTCCCCTCCAAGTCTCCGACCACTACTTTGTATCCTTTTCTCTCTCCCTCTCCTCCAACACTACTCACTCTGCCCCTACACAGATGGTAATGCGCCGTCGCAACCTTCGCTCACTCTCTCCCGCTACTCTCTCCTCTTCCATCCTATCATCTCTTCCCTCTGCTCAATCCTTCTCCCTCCAATCTCCTGATTCTGCCTCCTCAACCCTCCTCTCCTCCCTTTCTGCATCCTTTGACTCTCTATGTCCCCTATCCTCCCGGCCGGCTCGGTCCACCCCTCCAGCTCCGTGGCTTGATGACTCATTGCGAGCTCACAGAACAGAGCTCCGGGCAGCTGAGCGGAAATGGAAGAAAACTAGACTCCCTGCGGACCTGGCATCTTTTCACTCCCTCCTCTCTACATTTTCTTCATCTGTTTCTGCTGCTAAGGCCACTTTCTACCACTCTAAATTCCAAACATCTGCCTCTAACCCTAGGAAGCACTTTGCCACATTCTCCTCGCTGCTGAATCCCCCCCCCCCCCATCCTCCCTCTCTGTGGATGACTTCGTCAACCATTTTGAAAAGAAGGTTGACGACATCCGATCCTTGTTTGTTAAGTCAAATGACACTGCTGGTCCTGCTCACACTGCCCTACCCTATGCTTTGACTTCTTTCTCCCCTCTCTCTCCAGATAAAATCTTGCGACTTGTGACGGCAGGCCGCCCAACAACCTGCCCGCTTGACCCTATCCCCTCCTCTCTTCTCCAGACCATCTCCGGTGACTTTCTCCCTTACCTCACCTCGCTGATCAACTCATCCTTGACCGCTGGCTATGTCCCTTCCGTCTTCAAGAGAGCGAGAGTTGCACCCCTTCTCAAAAAACCAACACTCGATCCCTCTGATGTCAACAACTACAGACCAGTATCCCTTCTCTCTTTTCTCTCCAAAACTATTGAGCGTACCGTCTTTAGCCAACTCTCTTGCTATCTCTCTCAGAATGACCTTCTTGATCCAAACCAGTCAGGTTTCAAGACTGGTCATTCAACTGAGACTGCTCTTCTCTGTGTCACGGAGGCTCTCCGCACTGCTAAAGCTAACTCTCTCTCCTCTGCTCTTGTCCTTCAAGACCTGTCTGCAGCCTTTGATACTGTGAACCATCAGATCCTCCTCTCCACCCTCTCCGAGCTGGACATCTCCGGCGCGGCTCACTCTTGGATTGTGTCCTACCTGACCGGTCGCTCCTACCAAGTGGCGTGGCGAGAAGCTGTCTCCGCACCACGTGCTCTCACCACTGGTGTCCCCCAGGGCTCAGTTCTAGGCCCTCTCCTATTCTCGCTATACACCAAGTCACTTGGCTCTGTCATATCCTCACATGGCCTCTCCTATCATTGCTACGCTGACGACACACAACTAATCTTCTCCTTTCCCCCTTCTGATAACCAGGTGGCGAATCGCATCTCTGCATGTCTGGCAGACATATCAGTATGGATGACGGATCACCACCTCAAGCTGAACCTTGGCAAGACGGAGCTGCTCTTCCTCCCGGGGAAGGACTGCCTGTTCCACGATCTCGCCATCACGGTTGACAACTCCGTTGTGTCCTCCTCCCAGAGTGCGAAGAGCCTTGGCGTGACCCTGGACAACACCCTGTCGTTCTCCGCTAACATCAAGGCGGTGACCCGATCCTGTAGGTTCATGCTCTACAACATTCGGAGAGTACGACCCTGCCTTACACAGGAAGTGGCACAGGTCCTAATCCAGGCACTTGTCATCTGCCGTCTGGATTACTGCAACTCGCTGTTGGCTGGGCTCCCTGCCTGTGCCATTAAACCCCTACAACTCATCCAGAATGCCGCAGCCCGTCTGGTGTTCAACCTTCCCAAGTTCTCTCACGTCACCCCGCTCCTCCGCACACTCCACTGGCTTCCAGTTGAAGCTCGCATCTGCTACAAGACCATGGTGCTTGCCTACGGAGCTGTGAGGGGAACGGCACCTCCGTACCTTCAGGCTCTGATCAGTCCCTACACCCAAACGAGGGCATTGCGTTCATCCACCTCTGGCCTGCTGGCTCCCCTACCTCTGCGGAAGCATAGTTCCCGCTCAGCCCAGTCAAAACTGTTCGCTGCTCTGGCACCCCAATGGTGGAACAAGCTCCCTCACGACGCCAGGACAGCGGAGTCACTCACCACCTTCCGGAGACATTTGAAACCCCACCTCTTTAAGGAATACCTTACCCCCCCCCCCCCCAAAAAAAAATACAAATAAAAAAAATTAAACAAAGAAAAAAAAATATATATTGTAAAGTGGTTATCCCACTGGCTATAAGGTGAATGCACCTATTTGTAAGTCGCTCTGGATAAGAGCGTCTGCTAAATGACGTAAATGTAAATGTAAATTTTTTTACTTTGGTCCCAGCTCTCTGCAGGTCATTCACTAGGTCACTAGTGTGGTTCTGGGATTTTTGCTCACCGTTCTTGTGATCATTTTGACCCCGCGGGGTGAGATCTTGCGTGGAGCCCCAGATCGAGGGTCTTGTATGTCTTCCATTTCCTAATAATTGCTCCCACAGTTGATTTCTTCAAACCAAGCTGCTTACCTATTGCAGATTCAGTCTTCCCAGCCTGGTGCAGGTCTACAATTTTGTTTCTGGTGTCCTTTGACAGCACTTTGGTCTTGGCCATAGTGGAGTTTGGAGTGTGACTGTTTGAGGTTGTGGACAGGTGTCTTTTATACTGATTACAAGTTCAAACAGGTGCCATTAATACAGGTAACGAGTGGAGGACAGAGGAGCCCTTTAAAGAAGAAGTTACTTGCAAATTTTGGTGGAAAATAAGTATTTGGTCAATAACAAAAGTTTCTCAATACTTTGTTATATACCCTTTGTTGGCAATGACACAGGTCAAACGTTTTCTGTAAGTCTTCACAAGGTTTTCACACACTGTTGCTGGTATTTTGGCCCATTCCTCTATGCAGATCTCCTCTAGAGCAGTGATGTTTTGGGGCTGTCGCTGGGCAACACAGACTTTCAACTCCCTCCAAAGATTTTCTATGGGGGTGAGATCTGGACACTGGCTAGGCCACTCCAGGACCTTGAAATGCTTCTTACGAAGCCACTCCTTCGTTGCCCGGGCAGTGTGTTTGGGATCATTGTCATGCTGAAAGACCCAGCCACGTTTCATCTTCAATGCCCTTGCTGATGGAAGGAGGTTTTCACGATACATGGCCCCATTCATTCTTTCCTTTACACGGATCAGTCGTCCTGGTCCCTTTGCAGAAAAACAGCCCCAAAGCATGATGTTTCCACCCCCATGCTTCACAGTAGGTATGGTGTTCTTTGGATGCAACTCAGTATTCTTTGTCCTCCAAACATGACGAGTTGAGTTTTTACCAAAAAGTTCTATTTTGGTTTCATCTGACCATATGACATTCTCCCAATCCTCTTCTGGATCATCCAAATGCACTCTAGCAAACTTCAGACGGGCCTGGACATGTACTGGCTTAAGCAGGGGGACACGTCTGGCACTGCAGGATTTGAGTCCCTGGCGGCGTAGTGTGTTACTGATGGTAGGCTTTGTTACTTTGGTCCCAGCTCTCTGCAGGTCATTCACTAGGTCCCCCCGTGTGGTTCTGGGATTTTTGCTCACCGTTCTTGTGATCATTTTGACCCCAAGGGGTGAGATCTTACGTGGAGCCCCAGATCGAGGGAGATTATCAGTGGTCTTGTATGTCTTCCATTTCCTAATAATTGCTCCCACAGTTGATTTCTTCAAACCAAGCTGCTTACCTATTGCAGATTCAGTCTTCCCAGCCTGGTGCAGGTCTACAATTTTGTTTCTGGTGTCCTTTGATAGCTCTTTGGTCTTGGCCATAGTGGAGTTTGGAGTGTGACTGTTTGAGGTTGTGGACAGGTGTCTTTTATACTGATAACAAGTTCAAACAGGTGCCATTCATACAGGTAATGAGTGGAGGACAGAGGAGCCTCTTAAAGAGGCAGTTACAGGTCTGTGAGAGCCAGAAATCTTGCTTGTTTGTAAATTTTTACATTTTAGTCATTTAGCAGACGCTCTTATCCAGAGCGACTTACAGTTAGTGAATACATTTTTTTTTTTATACTGGCCCCCCGTGGGAATCGAACCCACAACCCTGGCATTGCAAACGCCATGCTCTATCAACTGAGCTACATCCCTGCCGGCCATTCCCTCCCCTACCCTGGGCCAATTGTGCGCCGCCCATGAGTCTCCCGGTCGCGGCCGGCTGCGACAGAGCCTGGATTCGAACCAGGATCTCTAGTGGCACAGTTAGCACTGCGATGCAGTGCCTTAGACCACTGCGCCACTCAGGAGTACTTTGTAGGTGACCAAATACTTATTTTCCACCATAATTTGCAAATAAATTAATTAAAAATCCTACAATGTGATTTTCTGGATATTTTTTTCTCAATTTGTCTGTCATAGTTGACGTGTACCTATAATGAAAATTACAGGCCTCTCTCATCTTTTTAAGTGGGAGAACTTGCACAATTGGTGGCTGACTAAATACTTTTTTTCCCCACTGTATGATGAAAATTACAGGCCTATGGAAGGGCACTTGCATCTGAAGCTGTTCATCGAAGGCACACAGAAGGCGCTGAGACGTGATGGAGTTGAATCAGAGGAGGGTGACAGAGCAGGAAAATTTGAGGACAAGGTAGTCCCTAAGGGGTTTGAACAGGAACAAGAGCATAAACCCACAAACACACAATGTCCACCAAGCTCAGTAGACATAGACAGAGAAGCTGTTTCGATGAATGATTCATCAGTCTTACAAGGACATTATGAAATCATATGAATGCAATGCAAGGCTGAAATCTGCTATTTCTTGTCCTGAATCATCTCAGCATAGACATATCTATATGACAAATCTCAAAACAAGTACAGAGAAGAGAACTGAGATGAAGGATAATGCGAGAGATCATGTTTCCCTCTCGAGCTGCACTGTGAGAGCATCAAGTTCTATCACTCAGGAAATCCAGTCAGAGACAGACTCTATCAAACAGACACTACCTCAACCACAGAACACAGAACTGAATACAGGTGGTTACAGAAAGATCTTTCTATCAGATCCATTTCTGCACATTGCACCTTTAAGTTTCAATATGGTACATATTGCATTCATTTTATGTGCATCAAGTTTACAAACTATCATTTCAAGTTTATCAAAGTTTTATGTATTCAACTTGTCAGATGCATTCAGATTCAGTTTTCAAATTCAGCTCTCCAAATTCAGACTCAAAACCAGAGACAACATCCTGGTACTTTGACAGCCAGGAAAGGTAGAGGAAAATAGATAGAATCAAACGATCTCTGTGGTAAACAGAAGCGTCTGGATGTTTCTGAAGCCAATGTGGCATGTTATATGTATTTTCTTCCTATGAATTTGGCTCTAATGTTTGAACCGTTTGGACTATAAGCTATTATTATCCAATTCCTGAAAGTTAAGACTGTCTGGGGGACTATGCCTTCTGTTCCCCTCTATAATGACCGCAGGCTGCGCAGGACACATTAGAAGGGAGTGTGACGAAAAACACAATTTGTCCCCCATAAGAGTATAGTTGAAAAGCCCTGTCATAGCCCTTCTAACGATAGCCTTTCCACTCCCTATTTAATCTTGCTCTTGTGACTGACTGGTTCGAACCAGGTTTCCTGCATGTCACAATAATGTGTTAACCCACTTAGCAAAAAACAACAGGGTTATCATGTTTTTGTTGTTGTTGGGGGGTGCGCCCCACAGTTTGGGAACCACTGATGTAAAGGATGGCATGCTGCTTGCTCGAGGACCGCTTCCCCTTGATTCAGCTCATACGGAGACTCGAACTCAGGACCTCTGCCTCGAAAACATGTGACCGCCCTCCTGAAGCGTTCCAACCCATGATCCATGCCTATGTGATGAGAACCTTCCCTGAGACCTGAATACATGTTTTAGTTTGTGTTACACATGGCCAGCCCGGCCACGCGAGTGTGTCCGTCCGTGTTCTTGTGCATTGATTTTGTCTATCCCCACCAGATGAGATCATGACATGCAGGTTAAAATACCAAAATCAATCGTGAACAAACTGTATTAATTTGGGGGCAGGTCGAAACACACATGAAACATTCATGGACATTTTCTGTTGACTAGGTCGACCTGAACAATAAACATTGGGTTGTTATTTTACCTTAAATGCATATTATCCTTTTTTTTTGCTGGATATTTGTATTTTTTGTATTTTGTGTGACCCGGAGTTTCTCTACGATGATTAATCCACAGATAAAATGGGAATCCTAGTTAGTTTGTACTTATCTTTGATTCATCTCTCCTTGTTTATCTTTCAAGCACCCATGTTGGTTTGTATGCTTGTGAAAACCAATTAGTAGGTGGGAGAGGCGGGACCTACAGCGCGTCAAGCGTCTCAAATAGAACCAAGTTCTATTTTAGCGTCCGGCAACATTGACAAGCACGAGCAGTGTGGATGAAATTATATATATGAATAAAATGTACACTTAAATGTATTTTGCAACGCTTGCGCATGAACGTGGCCAGTTTAGTTTCCCTGTTAGATGTGTTCGTTTCAAGTCTCCGGCAAGGGTATTCATTATAAGCTAAAGCCTAGGCATTGGTCCTGTGACTTGGATGTGTCTCTTCAAGGAGAAGGTCAAATAGGCTAGTGGCAAGGCCTTCAAATTTTTTGAGATACCCCTACTCGATATAAAAACAAAACACAACCATGTTTTTTCACATCTTGAATGTCTCCCATTTATGAAATGGATGCTTGTGTAAAAATAGTTTACTGCAAAAGTGGTTAAATTGAAAGATATTGTGAAAAAGCACAGAATAATGCCTGTCTGGAGGGGGATGGGCCACATACACTCATGTCACTTGAGCATTTACATTACATTTACATTTACGTCATTTAGCAGACGCTCTTATCCAGAGCGACTTACATGAGCAATTAGGGTTAAGTGCCTTGCTTAAGGGCACATCGACAGATTTTTCACCTAGTTGGCTCGGGGATTAGAACCAGCGACCTTTCGGTTACTGGCACAACGCTCTTACCCACTAAGCCACCTGCCGCCCAGGTGAGCCCGACCCATATGTTTTTTTGGGTCCGATACCGATTCTGATTTGTTTGGGGACAAAACTTACAGATACCTAAATATCTGCTGATATACTGTTTTACAGCAGGGAAATGAAAAAGTGTAAATATTAGTTATCAGTTGAATTATCGTCTGACACTGATATAGCAGTAAAAGGCCAATATCAGCGGATAATACTGGTGAACCGATATATTGGTCAGGCTCTACATGTAACCCAATATTGCAAGCTCTGGTAATGCAACAATGTGGAATACAAGTAGGCTGTTTGCCTTACATACACAAACAAACAGCATTAGGATATCTTATGCATCTTGGAAATGTAGGCCTGTAAACACAGAGATACAATAGGCGGAAATATGAATATTTATGATGAATGGAAGCTTTACTTTTTGGTAGCTGATTAGCAGACAACTTTCCAAGTCAAATTTGCTTTCATTCAGTGCTGTATGGTCCTGCCTGACAAAAACAAATACAGTTACACGTGTATTTTTATGTTGTGGCTATTGTAATCGGCACTAAGGAAAACAAGTGGACTCAGACATTGAAATTACATTTTTTGGGGTCCAAGGTTCCTTGAGGGATTTTGTATCTTTAGCCTCTACTCTTGCAATTTAGTCAGGGGGCCACCACAGATTATCTTTGGGGCCACCCTGGATTTTGCCTGAAATCCAATATGGAGTCCAAAATCCATTATGGCTGCCATAATACTATTTGATGGTCAAATCACATGTAAATATTAATTTTGTAGATGAGAGGCATTTTTTCAGAATTGTGTACACTCATGCCCATAAAGACTGTTTTGGTGTAAATGTATTTTATTCTGAATCCAATATGCCCAACAAAATCACACTCAAACACTGTTGCCTGCATATAAATTGATCTGGTTTATTTTGTATGCTGTTATTCTGTCTTTAAAAGGGTTTCATGCAGCTCTTGGTATAACTAGGACTATGAATGGCACTGCCATGCCTCTGTTGTTTGTGAATTTTGTGCACAAATTTGTTTACATCCCTATTAGTGAGCATTTCTCATTTGCCAAGATAATCCATCCACCTGACAGGTGTGGCATATCAAGAAGTTGATTAAACAGCATGATCATTACACAGGTGCACCTTGTGCTGGGGACAATAAAAGCCCACTCTAAAATGTGCAGTTTTGTCAGACAACACAATGCCACAGATGTCTCAAGCTTACATTCATCATAAATATTAATAGTTGATATTTCAGCATATTGTATCTCTGTGTTTACAGGTCTATATTTCCAAGATGCATAAAGATATCCTAATGCTGTTTATGTGTATGTAGTGCAGACAGCTAACTACTTTTTTTTGCAATATCAGAGCTTAGAATATTGGGTCAGATGAGCTTATGTCAATCAATTTTCAATCAATTTTATTTTATATAGCCCTTCTTACATCAGCTAATATCTCGAAGTGCTGTACAGAAACCCAGCCTAAAACCCCAAACAGCTAGTAATGCAGGTGTAGAAGCACGGTGGCTAGGAAAAACTCCCTAGAAAGGCGAAAACCTAGGAAGAAACCTAGAGAGGAACCAGGCTATGAGGGGTGGCCAGTCCTCTTCTGGCTGTGCCGGGTGGAGATTATAACAGAACCATGCCAAGATGTTCAAAAATGTTCATAAGTGACAAGCATGGTCAAATAATAATCAGGAATAAATCTCAGTTGGCTTTTCATAGCCGATCATTAAGAGTTTGAAAACAGCAGGTCTGGGACAGGTAGGGGTTCCATAACCGCAGGCAGAACAGTTTAAACTGGAATAGCAGCAAGGCCAGGCGGACTGGGGACAGCAAGGAGTCACCACGGCCGGTAGTCCCGACGTATGGTCCTAGGGCTCAGGTCTCTCAGTTGGCTTTTCATAGCCGATCATTAAGAGTTGAAAACAGCAGGTCTGGGACAGGTAGGGGTTTCGTAGCCGCAGGCAGAACAGTTGAAACTGGAATAGCAGCAAGGCCAGGCGGACTGGGGACAGCAAGGTGTCATCATGCCCGGTAGTCCTGACGTATGGTCCTAGGGCTCAGGTTCTCGGAGAGAAAGAGAGAACGAGAGAATTAGAGAGAGCATACTTAAATTCACACAGGACACTGGATAAGACAGGAGAAGTACTCCAGGTATAACCAACTAACCCCAGCCCCCCGACACATAAACTACTGCAGCATAAATACTGGAGGCTGAGACAGGAGCGGTCCGGAGACACTGTGGCCCCATCCGAAGAAACCCCCGGACAGGGCCAAACAGGAAGGATATAACCCCACCCACTCCGCCAAAGCACAGCCCCCGCACCACTAGAGGGATATCCCCAACCACCAACTTACAATCCTGAGACAAGGCCGAGTATAGCCCACAGAGGTCTCCACCACAGCACAAACCAAGGGGGGGGGGCGCCAACCCAGACAGGAAGATCACGTCAGTAACTCAACCCACTCAAGTGACGCACCCCTCCCAGGGACGGCATGAAAGAGCACCAGCAAGCCAGTGACTCAGCCCCTGCAACAGGGTTAGAGGCAGAGAACCCCAGTGGAGAGGGGAACCGGCCCGGCAGAGACAGCAAGGGCTGTTCGTTGCTCCAGCCTTTCCGTTCACCTTCACACTCCTGGGCCAGACTACACTCAATCATATGACCTACTGAAGAGATAAGTCTTCAGTAAAGACTTAAAGGTTGAGACTGAGTCTGCGTCTCTCACATGGGTAGGCAGACTGTTCCATAAAAATGGAGATCTATAGGAGAAAGCCCTGCCTCCCGCTGTTTGCTTAGAAATTCTAGGGACAATTAGGAGGCCTGCGTCTTGTGACCGTAGCGTACGTATTGGTATGTACGGCAGGACCAACTCGGAAAGATAGGTAGGAGCAAGCCCATGTAACGCTTTATAGGTTAACAGTAAAACCTTGAAATCAGCCCTTGCCTTAACAGGAAGCCAGTGTAGGGAAGCTAGCACTGGAGTAATATGATCAAATTTCTTGGTTCTAGTCAGGATTCTAGCAGCCGTATTTAGCACTAACTGAAGTTTATTTAGTGCTTTATCCGGGTAGCCGGAAAATAGAGCATTGCAGTAGTCTAACCTAGAAGTAACAAATGCATGGATTAATTTTTCTGCATCATTTTTGGACAGAAAATTTCTGATTTTTGCAATGTTACGTAGATGGAAAAAAGCTGTCCTTGAAACAGTCTTGATATGTTCGTCAAAAGAGAGATCAGGGTCAAGAGTAACGCCTAGGTCCTTCACAGTTTTATTTGAGACGACTTTACAACCATCAAGATGAATTGTCAGATTTAACAGAAGATCTCTTTGTTTCTTGGGACCTAGAACAAGCATCTCTGTTTTGTCCGAGTTTAAAAGTAAAAAGTTTTCAGCCATCCACTTCCTTATGTCTGAAACACAGGCTTCTAGCGAGGGCAATTTTGGGGCTTCACCATGCTTCATTGAAATGTACAGCTGTGTGTCATCCGCATAGCAGTGAAAGTTAACATTATGTTTTCGAATAACATCCCCAAGAGGTAAAATATATAGTGAAAACAATAGTGGTCCTAAAACGGAACCTTGAGGAACACCGAAATGTACAGTTGATTTGTCGGAGGACAGACCATTCACAGAGACAAACTGATATCTTTCCGACAGGTAGGATCTAAACCAGGCCAGAACTTGTCCGTGTAGACCAATTTGGGTTTCCAGTCTCTCCAAAAGAATGTGGTGATCGATGGTGTCAAAGGCAGCACTAAGGTCTAGTAGCACGAGGACAGACGCAGAGCCTCGGTCTGACGCCATTAAAAGGTCATTTACCACCTTCACAAGTGCAGTCTCAGTGCTATGATGGGGTCTAAAACCAGACTGAAGCATTTCGTATACATTGTTTGTCTTCAGAAAGGCAGTGAGTTGCTGCGCAACAGCTTTTTCTAAAATTTTTGAGAGGAATGGAAGATTCGATATAGGCCGATAGTTTTTTATATTTTCCGGGTCAAGGTTTGGCTTTTTCAAGAGAGGCTTTATCACTGCCACTTTTAGTGAGTTTGGTACACATCCGGTGGATAGAGAGCTGTTTATTATGTTCAACATAGGAGGGCCAAGCACAGGAAGCAGCTCCTTCAGCAGTTTAGTAGGAATAGGATCCAGTATGCAGCTTGAAGGTTTAGAGGCCATGATTATTTTCATCATTGTGTCAAGAGATATAGTACTAAAACACTTAAGTGTCTCTCCCGATCCCAGGCCCTCGCAGAGCTGTGCAGATCCAGGACAGCTAAGCCCTGGAGGAATACGCAGATTCAAAGAGGAGTCCGTAATTTGCTTTCTAATGGTCATGATCTTTTCCTCAAAGAAGTTCATGAATTTATCACTGCTGAAGTGAAAGCCATCCTCTCTTGGGGAATGCTGCTTTTTAGTTAGCTTTGCAACAGTATCAAAAAGAAATGTTGGATTGTTCTTATTTTCCTCGATTAAGTTGGAAAAGTAGGATGATCGAGCAGCAGTGAGGGCTCTTCGGTACTGCACGGTACTGTCTTTCCAAGCTAGTCGGAAGACTTCCAGTTTGGTGTGGCGCCATTTCCGTTCCAATTTCCTGGAAGCTTGCTTCAAAGCTCGGGTATTTTCTGTATACCAGGGAGCTAGTTTCTTATGACAAATGTTTTTCGTTTTTAGGGGTGCAACTGAATCTAGGGTATTGCGCAAGGTTAAATTGAGTTCCTCAGTTAAGTGGTTAACTGATTTTTGTCCTCTGACGTCCTTGGGTAGGCAGAAGGAGTCTGGAAGGGCATCAATGAATTTTTGTGTTGTCTGAGAATTTATAGCACGACTTTTGATGCTCCTTGGTTGGGGTCTGAGCAGATTATTTGTTGCGATTGCAAACGTAATAAAATGGTGGTCCGATAGTCCAGGATTTTGTGGAAAAACATTAAGATCTACAACATTTATTCCATGGGACAAAACTAGGTCCAGAGTATGACTGTGGCAGTGAGTAGGTCCAGAGACATGTTGGACAAAACCCACTGAGTCGATAATGGCTCCGAAAGACTTTTGGAGTGGGTCTGTGGACTTCTCCATGTGAATATTAAAATCACCAAAAATTAGAATATGATCTGCTATGACTACAAGGTCTGATAGGAATTCAGGAAACTCAGAGAGGAACGCTGTATATGGCCCAGGAGGCCTGTAAACAGTAGCTATAAAAAGTGATTGAGTAGGCTGCATAGATTTCATGACTAGAAGCTCAAAAGATGAAAACGCCATTTTTTTTTTTGTAAATTGAAATTTGCTATCGTAAATGTTAGCAACACCTCCGCCTTTGCGGGATGCACGGGGAATATGGTCACTAGTGTAACCAGGAGGTGAGGCCTCATTTAACACAGCAAATTCATCAGGCTTAAGCCATGTTTCAGTCAGGCCAATCACATCAAGATTATGATCAGTGATTAGTTCATTGACTATGACTGCCTTTGAAGTGAGGGATCTAACATTAAGTAACCCTATTTTGAGATGTGAGGTATCACAATCTCTTTCAATAATGGCAGGAATGGAGGAGGTCTTTATCCTAATAAGATTGCTAGGGTGAACACCGCCATGTTTAGTTTTGCCCAACCTAGGTCGAGGCACAGACACAGTCTCAATGGGTATGGCTGAGCTGACTACACTGACTGTGCTATTGGCAGACTCCACTAAGCTGGCAGGTTGGCTAACAGCCTGCTGCCTGGCCTGCACCCTATTTCACTGTGGGGCTAGATCCTCCTATGTGGCCCATCCTCCCTCCAGCCAGGCATTATTCTGCACTTATTGAGTTTAGGAGGTGTGTCACAATATCTATCAATTTAATCACTTTTGCAGTAAAATATATATTTTTTCACAACCATCCATTTCATGAATGGGAGACATTAGACATGTGAAAGAACATGGTTGTGTATCTCAAACTAAAGCCCTTTTTGAGGATTGAGAGGGACTAGCCTAAAGGGTGTAATACAGTTGGTTCGGTGACCACGCTAGCGTGATGAGTAACTTGTCTGAGACCTGAAAAGTTCCATTGTCTGGCGCACATGAGACCTGGGTTAGAACCCCATCAGACAAACTTCAGGTCTCAGGCAAGGTTGCTCATCACATGCATGAAACACCAAACGACCTCTGTTGCACTCATTAAATGGGGTGCACAGATTATTCTGCTTCTGTTTGCCAAATAAAGTGTTTTTGTTGTGCAGTAGGTCTGATTTCAGTCCAGTCAGTTATATTGGTGCTGTGATCTCTGAGTATGAAGTCAAAAGGGGGTGAAATGTAACCTGATGAGTAACCTTGCTGGAGGCTTGAAGACTTCCTGAACTCATCCATATGGGCTTTAGCTAAGTGGGCTAACACAGTCTTGTGACATGCAGGAGACCTGGTTCGAATCCAGTCAGTCACAAGCGCATGATTGAATAGGGAGTGGAAAGACTATCCTTAGAAGGGCTATGACAGCGCTATTCAACAATATTCTTATGGGGGCCAAATTACAGTGTTTGTCACACTCACTTCTAACGTGTCCTGCGCAGCCTGTGATCATTATAGAGGGGAACAGAAGGCATGGTCATGTTCCAGACAGTCTTAGATTTCAGGAATGGGTTAATGATAGCTTATAGCCCAAACGGTTCAAACCCTAGAGCTAAATTCATAGGATTAAAATAAATTGAACATTCCACATTGGCTTCGGACACCACCAGAGGCTTCTGTTTACCACAGACCGTTTGAGTCTATCTGTTCTCCTTAACTTTTCCTGGCTGGCAAAGTACCAGGATGTTGTCTCTGGTTTTGAATCTGAATTTAGAGAACTGCATTTGAAAACTGAATCTGAATGCATCTGAGAAGTTTAATATATGAAACTTTGATAAACTTGTAATGATAGTTTTTAAACTTGATACACATACAATGAATGCAATATTTACCATATTGAAACAGAATATATAAATATTGAATTTGAATGTTCAATTGAATTGAAATTGAATTTTAAAACGGAATGCAATATTCATTCAATTCAGTTTCAAATCATGAAATACAAGTTCAATTTATGAATTCAATGATTCAATTTGTGCATTACAAATTCAAAAATATTTAATTCAAATTCAATATCCTAATACAAAATTATGGAATTGAAATACAATTTCTGTTGGCACAGAAATAGCTACATAAATTAGGAATGAGGGTCTATAGTGGATCATTATTGGTGGTGGCACAGCTTCTCCTCTGTTGACAATTGATTATGGAATGTTCCTTCCTACAGGTCCTGCCAGCCGTTCTTCAGGGGCCTGGGTCTGGAGATGCAGTTCTTGCAGACAGGAGATCCCCAGGTGCTGATGGAGAAGGTGCCAATGTGTTTCACAGAGAAGGAGATCAATGAACTTTGCCGGGGGAAGCAGTCCATCATCAAACCCATAGTGGAGGTGCCTCTCCTCAGCAAAATGATTGTACCCTTCAATATTTCATTAATTTAAATTATCACCTCATTCCTATTAATTTCCTCCTCTTAGTTTTTCTCCTCATGCAACTTCCCACCAGTACCTTCAAGAGCAGATTGAGGTGAGCAGGAATACTCTCTAAAAGAGAAAAGAGAAAACAATGATTTCCCTGCTGCCTTATTTGAAAGAACAATCATTAGGACGGATCAATATCGCCAAATAAGTTGTGTATGGATATGAGAGTTAATTCCTCTTGGTCTGTGTGTTTTTTTATTCCCTCCGTTATTGCGTTCAACAGAGTGAGACGGCAGAGTGAGACGGACACGGCCTCTTACCGTACTTAAAGTCCTCGCCTCCTTTGCATGTCATGGTGAGCGTCATTCCTCAACCTCATTTCAATTCATTTTTAATTCAGTGGTCATACTTTGTATACGGTGCTCATTAGTTCCTTATGGTACAATTAGTGTCATGGTCAACCATTATTGGTGTTAAGTCCCAAACAGGTACAATCAAATTCAGTGACAGCCTCCGTAAGGAGTGTTGCAGCCTGGTAAGCTCTCGATCTTCATGCCAGCTGCCCTTCCAGTGTGCCCATGATGGTAAACGTCCGTCACTTGAATGACCAAGAGGTACCAGCATAGACATACACTGATTAAGGATTAGCTTAACTGTTTAATGATGCGGTCAAAGCAGACTTACCGTATGTAAAACAGTCCTTTGCTCCACTAAACATTCCTCTTAACAAAATACCAATGACAGTCTTGTTCCACAATCAGAAATGCTCTATGTCAAACTTAATTTTACTTGGTAAACAATAATTTTTTCCCTCACAGGAACCACCCAAACCAAACTTCAGAAAACTGGGAAGAATGTACAAAGCCTGGGAACCTAATGGAAATAGATGTCTACATTGTCAAATTATAAAATATTAATTTAAATATGATTTCTCCAAGAGATTTCCCTCATTAAATGAGACAAATGTATTGTCATTGCTGGTCTTTTCATCATTATTTTAATGTCTTTATAGCTACCGAAAAATACAAAATAGACACCCAAAATGAGATCAAAGTGAAAACGTTTTTTTAATAAAAAACAACCATGTACCTGACATTCTAGGGAAATGTTATTTTCACATAACATCTGAATGTTTGAAGGGGAGGTTTTGTGCATGTAGTGTTTATTTTCATACAGTATTAGTTATTTACTACAACAAAAATAGTAACAAGAATATTGCATGAGTAAATATCAAACCAAAATGTATCCAAGTACATTCTGTTGTATTTCTAATCAAAACTAATAGTAACAGAGATGAGGGGCTAGTAAAAAACTGAAGCTGAAAGACTGAAATAATTTTAAATTGCAAAGGGTGGCACCCCCCCCCCACCCCAAAAAAACTTTGTTTCACAAATTGTACAGCCAACACCATTTCCCAAACGTCCTCAACATGATGGTCCTTGTTTCATTGATGGCTTTACTCAATCAGCTTCTTCGCCTTGAAGAAACGCCGCAGGTAGAAGACCTGCCATGTTGCCAGCCCAATTAGACAGCACATAGAGAAGATACTGAAGTACAGGACACGTGTGTTGGTGGATTCTGCAATGTGAGGGAAAATCTATTTAACTGAGTAACAGGTGCGAGTTAATTTAAACCAAGGTTTTACTCCTTTCACAAGACCAGCCAAAGAACGATTGTGAATCATATGAAAGATACTGAACATTTTCTGGTAGAGTGAAAACTTGGACCACAAGTCACAAAGAATGTTACTTTGGACTTTTCTTTTCATACATCACTTACCATTTGTGTCCCTCATTTCCTCTTCACGCTTCTTCATGTAGGCAAAGTCATTCACAATGGACTCCGACAAGTCCTCGAGGCGTCTTAGTTCAACTTCTAGGGGCTTCAGCTTCTCAACTTTTGCAATCTGAAAAGAGCACCATACAGAATAAACCCCTGATTATAAACTGGGTGGTTCGAGCCCTGAATGCTGATTGACAGCTGTGGTATATCAGATTGTGTACCATCGGTATGACAAAACATTAATTTTTACTGCTCTAATTATGTTGGTAACCAGTTTATAATAGCGTCATGCCTAAGAATAGCCCTTAGCCGTGGTATATTTGCCATGTACCACAACTCCTCGTGCCTTATTGCTTAATTAACCACTGGATGTACTTAGTCACATTAATAGGGTAGGATATATAATTAGTGTATGACACTTGTATTGTGGAGTGGATAAAAATCTGTGTGAGCATGCTAGGATTTTCTGCAGCATGTGTCAGTCTTCACAATGCACAGCAGCTACAATGCTTTCAGAAGTTGACAGTTAAAGAGAAAGTTAGTCTTTCTTCATTTCCAATACAAACAAGAGAAATTGAGAAAGCTTAGCCATCTTTTTCACATTGTTTTTGTATTTTCTAATGTTGAGACCTCATGCTAACTCATGGCAATCCACAACAATTCTGATCCAGATGGACCTGGAGAAAGGCTGATAGGCAGTTGGCACTTACCTCTTTGTAATTCTTTGCCTCCACACCATGCTTCATGTCTAAATTGACTAGCTGGTCTGGGACCCTCCCAGTACCTAGACCCCAGAATGAAAATACTTATTGTACAGGGCCAAATATTCCAGGAAATGCAACCTGGTCTTAGAGCATTTCGTATTATTCTGTACGTAAATCCCGCCATTCAATTTAGTATGATATGTTACGATTTGCAATTTGTACAATATGTTACGAATTTGCTAAACGTATATGTTATGAATTCCAATTTTGTTGTTGCTAACGTTAGCTAGGTTACTAAGGCAAACGTTAACTAGGTGGCTAATGCTAATGTTAGCTAGCTGGCTAACGTTAGCTGGGTTAAGGTTAGGAGTTAGGTTAAAGGGTTAGGGGAAGGGTTAGCTAACATGCTAAGTAGTTGCAAAGTAGCTAAAAAGTAGTTACAAAAAGTAGTTTGCGTTATACCCACTCATCCACCGTCCCTTCCTCCCTCCTTTCGTTCTTGCTTTAAATTGCCTTCTGTCTTATGTAACCATACCAAACGCAACATAATCATACTCATTTCAGTGTCCCGGATTTACATTTACTATGCTATGTCTAGTCTATGAGACCAGGCTGGGAAATTACTATTCCCCACTTCCAAATGCGGCCCAGCCTGCAAATTTTGCTTAATCATATATACTCCAAGGCTTTAAACTTAAACAACCCAGGCCCATTGCTACATTAGACCACATCTGGTTAAACACACTCACCAAGGGGGGATTTGCTTTCAAAGCAAACCTCAAACATATCATAGTCCTCTGTTGTAAAGGCAAACTTCCCCTTTGAAGCATCCTCCTTGGAGTACAAGGTGTGACCTGATGAATCTGTGATCTGAAATGGAAAATAATTAAACATATGGTAGGTACATTACACATGTTTGACCCAGATAAGACACACGCACGAATCAAAGTCAACTAGCTACTTTGTTGACATGTTTTAACCTTAGCTACATCATGTTTAATACTTGCATAGATATTGATGGCTATTCAAGTCCTTTGCAGTATTCAGTTGAACCAAGCTGACAGCATTTTATTTTGCTAGCTAGCTAACTACCTTAGCCAGTGGCTGTACTATACCGGTTAGCTAGCTACTAGTAGCTCCCTAACCCAGACCTGCCCAGTGAAAATCTAACTATTGACGTTGTTTGATACTAGCTAGGTGATGTAAGTTACATATCCGAGGCTTCCATGTCAAAAAGTTACGCTAACACTGATTTGATTGCAAGGATTTCATACAGTATAGCTAACGTTAGCTAGCTAGCTATACGTGTTACCTTGAGATTGGTTTTCGCATTTGGTTGTTCGCTAACTTCGTATTCGCCTGTAACCAGCACGTCTTTGTGGATCTCTTCCCGCAAACATTTTCTAAGATTCACCGGCAAATAGAACGTAATAGAAAAGGTCAAATCAAAAAGAACAGAAAAAAGTATTAGTAATACACAAAATCTAGACATACTGTAGCTGGCTCTGTATACTACAGTCGGTCACCACCAAGCTAGCTCGATGCTAAATTATTCTTCTTCGATGAGGTTTTACGGCGGTTGGCAGCCAATAAATGTTGCATTACCGCCACCTACTACACTGGAGTACAAATCCCTTATACTTTGCTTACAAAAAAAAAAAATTACCCTACCATCTAACACTACTCACACCCCCCCAAAATAATGATAATAATAAAATAACACCACCCTACTCCACTATTTAAATATATTTAGTCCTACCTCAGGCCAACAACCTGAAAGGATGGGACACCACCACTTAACACACCCTGTAACTCTTCTGATGTCAAGTCTTGCACACCCAAATACCTCTCTGCAGCTGCCACCACAACCTCAATTTTCTGCGACTTACGTTCCATCCCAGCAAGTACAGTTGATAACCATTGCTATAAATGCTAAAAATCCAATCTTACTGAAACATATATCACTTGTTGGCCTATCCCGCTATACTGGTACATATCTACTATTCACACCACTCCTCTCAGGATCCCTCCCTGTTGACACATCTTCCTCTACTTTCTTCACTGCATCAGCATATGACAACCTCTGCACTACTCTAACCCTGGAAACCTCAATCTGCCTCTCTCGCACGGGACATTTCTGATCCCCAGCCCCATGGGCACCCCTACAATTAACACATACCACTACTCTCCCCAATGCTACACATTCCTTTGTCTCATGCCCTTCTACACACGTCTCACACCTAGGAACCTCCCTCCTACACACTGCTGCCACATGCCCATAAGCTTGACACCTGTAACAACGTAATGTATTTGGCACAAAAGCTCTTACAGGATAACTTATATATCCTAACATCACTTTGTCGGGCAAAGACTCAACATCAAAACTCAAAAGAACAGACAATGACTCTTCTGTTTCACCACTCACACAACCCTGTCTGCGTCGCACCAAACAACAAGCATTAAGGAATCTTCCCCTTCAGTTTGTCAACTTTTACATTTACTGCTACCCCCAGTAATCACTCCTTTCAATGGCGCCCTTTTCTTGAGCACAAAACAATTCACATCTCTTGCCCCTATTCGTTTAATGCGGAGCGCCTGCTCCCACTGACAAGCAGAAACACAAACAATTATCACAAGACCACTTCTGGTTACCCTCACGGATTCCACAGCACTCAACTCTGTTTTCACCCACCCTGAAACCACAAATGGATCAGCCAAAAGACAAGGTTCCACCTTTTCCAAAAACTTCACTCCTACTGTCACAGATTCATCTTTATCCTGACCCTCGGTGCAATCGGTCTCCAAGAACTTCACCACACCTACCACCTCCAATACTTCGCCCTCATTCACTTCCATTTCTCCTCCTGTCTTTTTCCCGACTCAATCTCACCTTCCCTCTTTCTCTTAGACCTCCTCTGCCTCTCTTTTCCCCTCCATTCCTCCTCCGTATTCCAAGTATACGTCTCCTTATGATAATACTGCACTTCTCCTGACATACATCTTGTTCTTGCCTTCTCAAGGGTCGCCATTTAACCGGCTGTCACAATCTCCGTACAATCAGCACGAACCCCTCGGGATGTAACGTTAGCACTCAACAGTGCATCCGACAGAAGTCTTGATGTTGTTCTTTATCAATAGATACCGCAACGCTATTCCATTTCAAATAAGCGCGCTCTTCCAACCACCATCCACCGTCACTCGTTACGCTCTGTGTCGCCCGGTTCTCTCTCTCTCCTGAGCTCGCCACTCATCTGGACTTTCTCGATGCTAAATGATGCTCAGTTCCGGGTTAAGTCATGTGATATCTTCGCCCCACAGCCCTTTTTTTTTGCAAGTGCAACGTGCGCACGATCATCAAAATGATAAAAAATAATTATTTTACTGTTGCTACTTTGTATCCATTGTATTTTCAGTTACTTGTCTTGCACCGTTATCTAGTAATAACTACTAAATAAATGCAAATACTAATAATGTTATTTGGTGGTTAATTACTGGTAGATCGAGCCGATATGAGGTTTGGGGGGAAAGGATTAACAGGACGTCAGTGTCTTTATATGGAATCCCTCCTGTGCGAGATTGAGAAAGCATGAGAACTCTGGTGTAGACTATAACTGTCATTATATTGATGGCGTAGGCTAATATTATACTGCCATGCTGTATGATGTAATTAAAATCATATAAAAATGAGCTATATGACTTACCAACCAGATTTGTCAGTTCTTAGAACACTTTAGCTTTAGTGGCCTATAATTATCCTATAATAAAACATATAGAAATTTAAAAAATATATATATACAAGCAGTAAGCCTATTGTGTAATGATATGCCAAATGTCATATAGTGAGCTGTAAACCATATAGAGACAACTGCATTATAGGGCAATTGAAGTGTGCTGTTATTTGCACCAAAGCAATAGCACAGTCCGTGTGTCTGAAAGTATGAATGGGCATGCTACACGTGACACTTTCCTCTGGTATTTGTTGTATAAACGCATTTGAAAAAAGTGCAATATAATTACCTGGGGGTAAATGACAATAATGAGTAACTCGGTGATGATATTGAGTATTTGGCAAATGTTTATCTAAAATATGCTAAATGTGTGTTCATTGTCCAGTGGCTCCCCTCCATAGAGATGGTACAGCCTCCGTTCATTCATAAAAGTCTGTCAGACTATAAAAGGAGGGGCTTGCACACGAGTCTATCAGTTACCAGGTATAAACCTGGAATAGAAGCTGCTGAAAAAATCAAATTGACGAGAAGGGTGATTATTCTATTAGCTAAGGATATTTTAAGACATGTTTCTCAAACCTGACTTCGATTCAATGTCTCGCTGCAGCACTGAATCTCCTGTCGGGGACACCCTGACGTACTATCAGAAGACGCAAGACGACTCTATTTCCAGCTTCTCAGCTTCGCCATCAGAGAGTAATGCACAGGTATGAATCAATCAAGTGGTGATGTCTGTGATGCAATGATGTATAATATTCAGACGCAACGATGTCAACGATTATTAATTGAAATATGGTTGCCTTTCATCATTTATCAGTGTTAATCTCTACTCTATTAACATTCATGTGTGTGAAATATTAATAGGAAATCATTGATATTGATGTATTTGTCGAAAATGCCGGGTGGGTAAATGATTCTACCATATTATTCCTATAAATAATATATAGCATGTCGATGTAGCGGTTCATTGAGAAAAATAAATCCATTCAGGAGCCTCCACAGCATCTCTGCGTCAGTGTTGACGTCAGTAACAATGATAAAGTAAAATATTGATCCAGAGGAGACTATTTTTAGATGGCTAGATATATTTTAAGAGAACACATAGTACATGCCATGACAATACAGCATAGAGTCACAGACATCCCCAATCCAAATGTGGTAATTGCCTTATGTCTCTGTCATTAGAATAAAATGTGTTTAATTACACATTTTGCAGTAAAATAATTAAGCAAATTGTGATAAAAAAAATCATCAGTGGTAAATTAACTGTGATAATATATCACTTTGCAGGAGCTCTGCCCAGACATGGATATACCAGCCACTCCATTTATTCCAACAGTGACTGCAATTTCCACAACCCCGGATTTGCAGTGGATGGTCCAGCCGACCATAATAAGGTCTCTCTCCCCGTCTCTGGGTAGCAAACAAACCAATGAAGCGCAGAGCTCTCACCAGGCAACACCCAAAGCGGGCGAGAGCAGGGGAAAAATCACTGGCAGAAAGGGGAAAACCGAGAAGGTTAGAGCACTTTTCTGATTACAATTCAAACAAAACACATTAACTTGTGTAAACATCTAAATCAGTGCATGCTCTCCAAAAGCAGTGTATTTGGCTGTGTGCCGAGCTCAGGCAGTCCATTTATATTCAGGTCACAGCGAGTCTGCAACAATGGTCTATTTTTAGACGCATTGCAGAGAAAGATGCTTTTGGCAACGGAAGTCTGAGATTAGGAGATGAAATGGACTGATTCTTCAAGGTGCAAGTGTTTTTCTCTGAAACCCACAGTTCTCTCCAGAGGAAGAAGAGAAGAAGAGGGTGAGAAGAGAGAGGAATAAAATGGCTGCAGCCAAGTGTCGCAACAGACGGAGGGAACTCACCGATTCACTGCAAACTGTAAGTTAACCCTTGGAAATCATGTTAATCATAGTACCATAATCTTAAACAGTAACCTATAGTTATGATTGACATTTCCTGTGTTATTTTTTGGGGTCTTTTCGAAGGAGACTGATCAGCTGGAGAAAGACAAAGCAGCTCTGCAGATAGAGATAGCCAACCTCCTCAAAGAGAAAGAGAGGCTGGAATTTGTCCTCACTACTCATAAACCTGTGTGCCAAATTACAGAAGAATTGGATTCCATTTTCCAGGAGCCCATTGGGTCTCCAGACCTCCCCCCCAGCCCAGAGGGGGGTAAACTCCCTGAGGACAGTGCCCAGGAAGCCCCCTCGCTCCAGGACATGGACATCCCCAATGACCCGTCCACAGCCATCTCTGGAAACTCCAACATCCTACTCTGTGCCAGTGTTGAAGTGAACATCTACGACCTTGAGCCCTCTTTGGACATGAAGGAGGGGCTCCTGGACAATCTGCTGCCCAGCATGGAGGAGGAAGTCCCCACAGAGACTGCCCGCTCTGTCCCAGATATTGACCTGAGCGGCTCCCTTGGGGTTACTGACTGGGAAACCCTGTACAAATCTGTTTCTAATGAGCTAGAGCCTCTGAGCACTCCTGTTGTGACCTCCACCCCCACCTGTAGCAGTTACCTGTCTGTTTTCACATTCTCCTGTCCCGAGCTCGACCACCTTGGAGTGGGGTTTGATGGTCGCAAAAGTGGAGGGGGCAAGGCTGAATCTGTTGATATCTTCAATTCTCCAACCCTGTTGGCCTTATAATGTAAGCAGAGGGAGTTGATTGGTTTATCACTTTAGTTGGTTTTCCTGACTGTGATAGGTTCAGAGACTTGCTGTGGTTTCAGCACTTCAGTTTGATTATTACACCCATGAAATGTGTTGTTTGACTAAGTAAGTATAAACTTCTTCCAGATACAATTGATATAGCTAAGAGCATGGCTATACATTTTACTGATAGGGATGAAGTATGTTCTGGTTTTAAACGCATGCAGAGGAATTCCAAATAATTTTCATATTTCATATATGTTTGATCTGGTACTAGATCTATGCTGTATTGTGGAATTAACTGTATGGTTTTGTGCTTCAATGGGAATAGTATATCAATAGCTATGAATGCTGTGTTAAAGGATACATCCATGTTCAGTAGGTACATACCTCAACGTCATCAACTGTGATTTGACCTCATCGTTACAATGTTTAGAGTTTTCAATGAAAACTTCCAGTGCTATATCTATCAAGATGTAAATTATGATAATTTATTTTTTTACCTCAGATTTTTACTTAAAAAGTTAAAAAAGTTAAATGAGCATCTATTGCTGATTGATAAATATTCAAATTAAATAGTAATTCAAAGTGATGTTGGGTGCTTTATTGATTGCTAAATATTTAAACACTGATACCAGCTAATGTTGCTTCATTGAGTTTTACAATGAATGCATATATATTTTTCAGATAAGACTAACTCTATGGTCACCAGAAGATCTACTGAACAAAAATATATAAACGCAACATGTAAAGTGTTGGTCCCATGTTTCTTGAGCTGAAATAAAAGATCCCAGACATTTTCCATATGCACAAAATGCTTATTTTTCTAAAATGTTGTGCAAAAATTAGTTTACATCCCTGTTAGTGAGCATTTCTCATTTGCCAAGATAATCCATCCACCTGACAGGTGTGGCATATCAAGAAGCTGATTAAACAGCATGATCATTACACAGGTGCTCCTTGTGCTGGGGACAATAAAAATACCCTCTAGAATGTGCAGTTTTGTCACAACAATGCCACAGATGTCTCAAGTTTTGAGGGAGCATGCAATTGGCATGCTGACTGCAGGAATGTCCACCAGAGCTGTTGCCAGAGAATGTAATGTTCATTTCTCTACCATAAGCCGTCGTTTGAGAGAATTTGGCAGTACGTCCAACCAGCCTCACAACCGCAGACCACGTGTAACCACGCCAGCCCAGGACCTCCACATCTGGGTTCTTCACCTGTGGGATTGTATGAGACCAGCCACCCGAACAGCTAATGAATCGGAGGAGCATTTCTGTCTGTAATAAAGCTATTTTGTGGGGAAAAACTCATTCTGATTGGCTGGGCCTGGCTCCCAAGTGGGTGGGCCTATGCCCTCCCAGGACCACCAATGGCTGCGCCCCTGCCCAGTCATCTGAAATCCATAGATTAGAGACTCATTTATTTATTTCAATTGACTGATTTCCTTATATGAGCTGTAACTCAGTTAAAAATCGTTGAAATTGTTGCATGTTGCAAAAGTGAGAGTGTGAGCGAATTAAACAAGATTGGTGTTTATAAAAGGCATTATTGTCAGGTATTAAGAGGGAATCCCAATGGAGGTGTGTGGGCTGAAGACAGGGACTGTCCTGCTCTGCACTGGGTCAGTGGAGTGGTTTGTTTTCTGGTTTCTAGGGGAGGAGCGGATAGGATTTCCCCAGTTCTTCCCCCCACTTTTAGGTCTAGTTGGCATAACTGATCATTTCCGCATTCCCAAATCCTCCCAGATAGCGCTCACTATTTAAACGGGCAGATGCAACGATTTCCACTTTTTAAAATCTACTCTCGACCTTCAGCTGACCAGAAGAAAGGACAACTGTTGCACTCGAAATCAAAGTCAGGTAATAGACAGCTTCGTAGTCGAGAAACATTGATTATACTGGGGCTCCACGCTGGATGAGTTGCCAGTGTGAGCAGAGCAGCCCATGAACTTTTCGGTGGATCATTGTGCACAATCCTTGCATTTGTGCAATCCTGTTCTTTCGTTCTATTTGGTTTGGGCAGCACTGTACTGTACTGTTAAAATTATTGGATATTATAAACGTTATTCGTGAGAAATAACTTTTACACTCAATGCTTTCCTTTTGTTTAGCTTGCAAGGTTGCAGTCCTAAACGTTTATTCAACCCAATAAACAAGTCGTTCTCTACAACTTTATTTATCCTGAACGAATATGACTTATTAAAAACATCCTTCATTACATGTAGTATAACATTGATCTAGCAATTGTCTTAGATGTATTTGCTCGACTGTCCTCGTTTCATCACCCTGCAACAGTCAGTTACGTAACATGCATGCCTTACTGAAGAATAACTTCCGCTTTAATAATGAGTCATGATGAGTCAGAAGTGTTATGTTATCTTTTCTTGTTAATTTGAAACTACGGGCTTTCAAGAGTGTTACAATAACGTAATGGAATTCTGACGATGTATCAATGTAGTATTACAATGTTACTTACATTTGATTTCACACTAGGCCTATATTATACCAAATATTTTTCTTACATCGATTTATCACATAGCCTAGTCCCAAAAAATTTATTCTAATAAACAGTTTCATTTAGCAACAATTCAGTGACTTTTAGGTTACTGAATGTACTGAATAATACTCAAATTCTTTTAAACCTTTTACCCAGATTTGAGCAGAGATGCAGAGAAGTATATTTTGTTTCTTTAAAGAACCATCAGTCAGGAGGATACAGACAGCTCAATAGGTATGATTAGACACAGTGCCTTCAGAAAGTATTCTTAACCCTTGACTACAGCATACATTCTAAATGGATTAAATTTAAATATATATTTTTTCTCACCATCTACACACAATACCCCATAATGACAAAGCGAAAACATATTTTTAGAAGTGTTTGCACATTTATTGAAAATGAAATACAGAAATATCTATTTTACTTAAGTATTCACACCCCTGAGTCAATACATGTTAGAATCACCTTTGGCAGTGATTACAGCTGTGAGTATTTTGGGGTAAGTCTCTAAGAGCTTTGCACACCTGGATTGTACAGAATTTCCACATTATTCTTAAAAAAATTCTTCAAGCTCTGTCAAGTTGGTTGTTGATCATTGCTAGACAGCCATTTTCAAGTCTTGCCATAGATTTTCAAGCCGATTCAAAACTGTTACTAGGCCACTCAGGAACATTCAATGTTGTCTTTGTAAGAAACTCCAATGTATATTTGGCCTTGTGTTTTAGGTTATTGTCCTGCTGAAAGGTGAATTTGTCTCCCAGTGTTTGTTGAAAAGCAGACTGAACCAGGTTTTCCTCTAGGATTTTGCTTGTGCTTAGCTCTATTCTCCCTAGTCCTTGCAGATGACAAGCATACCCATAACATGATGCAGCCACCACCATGCCTGAAAATATGAAGTGGTACTCAGTGATGTGTTGTGTTGGATTTGCCCCAAACATAACGCTTTGTATTCAGGACAATAAGTTAATTTCTTTGGCATTTTCTTTTTGCCGTTTTACTTTAGTGTCTTATTGCAAACAGGATGCATGTTTTGGAATATTTTTATTCTGTACAGGCTTCCTTCTTTTCACTCTGTCATTTAGGTTAGTATTGTGGAGTAACTACAATGTTGTTGATCCATCCTCAGTTTTCTCATATCACAGCCATTAAACTCTGTAACTGTTTTAAAAACACCATTTGCCTCATGGTGAAATATCTGAGCGGTTTCCTTCCTCTCTGGCAACTGAGTTAGGAAGGATGCCTGTATCTTTGTAGTGACTCAGTGTATTGATACACCATCCTAAGTGTAATTAATAACTGCACCATGCTCAAAGGTATATTCAAAGTGTGCTTCCCCCCCCCCCCCCCATCTATCTTATAATACCAGAGACAAGAGGAGTTCCACATGCTACTTTCATATTTTTGTGCCTGGTACTTTTGTTTTGAGGAACTTTGGAACTGTAACTCATTTTACGCTGAGACAAAATGATGGACATTTGCTTGTGTTTCTAGATTTTAAAATTGGTTTCAGTCCGGTACAATCAAAATGTGCACCACACAGCAAAAATGGAATCACATTTTGCACATAAGGTAAAGCAGAGGTTTTGCTGAGACATGCCAATATTTATTCTGTTATGTAAACTGAGCATTACCAGATTTTCATCTGTAAAGCCTAATTGGGTAGTATCATTAGCTGTAAAAGGAGGCCAAATGGCAGCTGTTGGGGCAGTTAGGAGGTGGTGGAGGAAGGGGTCAGGTAGAAAGGGATGGAGTATTGTGGAGTGAAACAGGCTACACACTTGCATGCAAATACGCCAAAACCTTAAATTACTTGTCTTTGTACCGTACCGTGCCCAGTCAGGTTATTGGCCTACTTTGCTTGGGTCCCATTTGTTGGAACTCAACATTGTACAACTAGACAGCATAGGTCCTGACTGTATAGACATTGAAGGAAACCATCAGTATTTCAATTTTCTGGGGGTAAGGTCAGAGATCAGTGTAGATGATCCTGTATCAATGTATCCTGGGGTGTAGTTGGTGTCTGTATTACACTCTTTTGCTAGCTTTCAAACAAAGGGAACACTGTTTCTGTTCTGTTTATTTTTCCTCATCATTCACTCTGCCTATACTGCTGGGCCCATAAGCCATAACTTTTTTTAGATTTTGGAAGAATACTGTACATTCAGCGCAAAGGGGTAAACTATTATGATTATTTTATTAATATTGTATCCCAGTGGTGATACCTGGTGGTGTTGTGAGTGAGTATTTGCTGACGTGCCTCTGAGGCCATTTCCATCTATAATGTGGTGGGAAATGTGAATGCGTGTGGGCAAATGAAATCAGACAGCGGTCTTGTCTGCAGCGTGCTTTGGCTCTGATATTCTTGGGAGAGTTGAGTTAGCTAGCTGTTGTCCCTGGCTACCTCTCTCCATGCACCTTCTCTTTGATTTTAGAGCTTGCTGATTTTCATGCCAACCTTGGCATTGAATAGTTGGCTGATGTAAGCTTACAAATGAGTGTGGCAAAAATGAGTAAAATCAAGAAAGGTGTTCTCAAACAGTTATATGTACAATGCTTCTGTTTAAACAGACTGTTGAGACTCTGTTTAGTGAGCTACAGTGTAATATCCGTCATCCTACCAAATGAATTACTTGCTACTCACCTGGGAATAAAGGCAGATGTCCTTGAATAATGTATATTACTACAGTTATA
This sequence comes from Coregonus lavaretus, assembly GCF_964263955.1. Lineage (NCBI taxonomy): Eukaryota > Metazoa > Chordata > Actinopteri > Salmoniformes > Salmonidae > Coregonus > Coregonus lavaretus. The sequence continues at coordinate 23,474,339 of NC_140005.1, read as the reverse complement.
AACAAAACAGGTTTACAGGGAAGACTCAATGACGTGTTGATGTAGATCTTGTATTGTGTCAGTTTAGTCAGACAAAATAGGAAGAGAAGGGTTTGAGAAATGACCTTTATCAGGGGACCAGGGTTGGCTACATTATCCTGAGCTCCCGTAGCCACATTCCACTTCCCTGACATGTAGAAAAAAACGTATATGGAGGAAACATGGGCAACGGATGTTTCTTGGCAAGGGCTGGCTGCAGATCTCCTTGGAATAAAGGGGAATATGTCTGAGTCTACTTTTGTGCAGGGCTGTGTGCTTCTCTCTTGGCCTCCTCTGGAATGAAAAAGAAAAACATAGATCCTTGCCAAGATCTATGTAAATGGGAGTATACATACATACATTCCAGAAAAAAAAGAGAGATTAAATAATAAAATGGCCTAATGGGAGACAGCCTCGGCCTCCTGCTCTGGAACAGGCCAACAATTCATTAGAGAGGGCTGCCAGGGAGACCAGGTGCACCCTGGGAAATGCCTCATTTAAGCCCTTTAGCAGACTGAAATGGAAGTAGACCAATTAATTAACTATCTGTCTACTATACCAAAACCACAAGCAGGTTTGAGATGTGAATACTTGGTGTAAAATGTATTCAGATCTTTAACTCTGGTATACAGTTGAAGTCAGAAGTTTACATACGCCTTAGCCAAATACATTTAAACTCAGTTTTTCACAATTCCTGACATTTAATCCTAATAAAAATTCCCTGTCTTTGGTCAGTTAGGATCACCCCTTTTATTTTAAGAATGTGAAATGTCAGAATAATAGTAGAGCGAATGATTTATTTTCTGCTTTTATTTCTTTCATCACATTCCCAGTGGGTCAGAAGTTTACATACTGTGGCGTACAGCAGGTCAGCCACCAGGGGGAGACTCGTCGAGGCCTGGTAACAGATGGAGTATACATCACGAGGCGGTGGCTCCATCTGCTGGACGTGCCAGGTCTCGACGGGCTCCCCGTACAGGACTAATTGGGGCTGATTGGAAGCTGGTGAGTAATTAAGGGCGGATTGCTCACCAGCTGTGCAAGGCCCATAAAGCTGCCAGAAGGGCAGGACTGGGGGAAGTAAGGTAACTTCCGTGTAGTTGGAGACGGTTTCCTGGAGAGGATCTCATGGGGGAGACCTAACCTTTTCTTTTGATTATTTTATTAATAAACACCCTTGAAACCGAGCTAATCATACTCTGTCTGTGTCTGATCTGTGTAAACGTTTTGACCCAACCCCCTGATCTGCCACAAGTGGTGGAGAATGCGGGCACTTTGTTAACGTGGTCAGATCAGGGTTGACGTTTACACAGCATCAGCATGGACGAGTTGATAGCTCAGTTCGTCTGGGCCCAACAAGCACAACAGGCGGTTCAGGAACGAACGCTGGAGGAACAGCGACTACAAAACGTCCGCCTTGTGGAGGAAGTCAGGAAGCTGCAAGGAGGAGCATCTCCTGAAACCCATCCCAACCAGTTTTTAATCAAGCTAACGGAAGACGATGACATTGAAACATACCTCTGTACGTTTGAACGGACAGCACTACGGGAAGGATGGCCAAGGCCGAAGTGGGCAAGTCTGCTGGCCCCGTTCCTCTCTGGGAATGCCCAAAAGGCGTATTGGGACCTGAACGACGAACAGGCGGCTAACTACGACGGACTCAAACGGGAGATACTCAGCCGCTACGGGTACAGCCTGGCCCATCGGGTTCAACGGTTCCACGACTGGAGGTTCGTACCCGACGCATCCCCCCCGAACCCAGATGAGCGACCTTCTGCGCATCACCAGGGCATGGCTCCTAACCAACGTATCCACCCTCTCCCTCCTCAACAAAATGGTCCTGGATCGCTTCGTACGGGCGCTACCCTACGTCATGAAGAGGGCAGCGAGCCTATGCACGTCCCAGACCTTGGAGGGCCTTCTGGAAGCAGTGGAGACGCATCAGAACACTCAGGCCCTACTGAGGGGGAGCCGGGACAAGTTGGAGACCTGTGCGAGGGGACGGAAGGACAACCCCACCGCGGTGTACCCCGAACCGACAGTCGGCCGGGCCAAGGGACCACAAACCCATGGAGAGACGGCTGGGGAAGGGCCGACCCGCCAACGACGACTCCAGGTAGATGGAGACCAACGGAGGTGTTTTGAGTGTGGCACCCGGGGGCACATTGCCTGGAATTGCCCTGCTCGAGAGGAGTCGATGCCATCAGCTAGCACCGGATGCCAGGTGGGTCACGCCGTGAACTATTTCACCTCCTGTTGGGCGCACCATGAATCAACTGCACCCATGGTCCCGGTGAAGGTTGACGGACACGACATGGAAGCGCTATTAGCCTCCGGAGGCATGGTTACGCTCGTAACCACGAGCCTGCTGAACGGGGTAGGGAGATGTCAATTTCCTGTGTTCACGGTGACACAAAGTGGTATCCCGCCGTATGAACCAACACAAGGGACACCACAAGGGAGCTGCCAGATGATGGTGGGTGCAGTACCAGAGCTGCCGGTACCTATCCTAGTGGGACGGGATTGTCAGCTGTTCGCGGCCCTATGGGGGCACGAGTTGGAAAAAAAAGATAAGAGCCAGCCGAAGAAGAGAGCGGGGACGACCCCTCGCCTGTGCGGCCAGGACGCCACCGGTTAACCAACCTGACTCTACGGGTCCGGAGTCAGAGGGGGAGCCGGAACCCGAACCCTCTGGGGAACCACTGGAGGAGGAGCCCAGCCTCCCCTTCTCGATTTCGAGGGGGCAGTCGAGACCCCCGTTGGGGGCCAACTGAGGGGACAATTCGGGACGGCCCAGTGGGAGGATCCGAATTTGAAAGATGCCGCAGCCCAAGTGATGGCGGTGGATGGACAGCTACTTCCGGGGGTGAGTGACTGGCGATACCCCATTTCCAAATTAAGAATGTGTGTCGCGCCAACAGGGGGAACAAAGAGAGGTATTGTTGCTGCCCCGACGGTATGTAGGAACCGTTCTTCAGCTGGCCCACACCCACCTGTTGGGGGCGCACCTGGGAATGGAGAAGACCCGGGAACGGGTCGCCACCCGGTTCCACTGGCCCGGGATGAGGAGGGCCGTGGAAGACTACTGTTGCAGCTGCCCGGAGTGTCAACTCACTGCCCCGAAAGCACACTTCCGAAACCCTCTGGTCCCCCTGCCGATCATCGGGGTGCCCTTTGAACACATCGCCATGGACATAGTGGGACCCCTGGTAAAGACTGCATGAGGACACAGGTACATCTTGTTAATAGTAGACTATGCCACCTGGTATCCCGAGGCCATTCCCCTACGGGCGGCGGTATCCAAGGGAATCGCCCGGGAGCTGTTCCACCTCTTTAGCCGGGTGGGCATCCCGAACGAGATCCTAACAGACCATGGTACAGAGTTTATGTCCCGCCTCATGAAAGAGTTGTGTGCCCTCATGCAGATCCGGACCTCAGTTTTTCACCCGCAGACGGATGGGCTTGTCGAGCGCTTTAACAAAACGCTCAAACAGATGCGGAAGGTCATCGAGCAGGACGGGAAGAACTGGGACCAGCTGCTACCCCACCTAAAGTTTTCCCCGTTTGAACTCCTCTACGGGAGGAGGCCACATGGCCTACTGGACCTCTCCAAGGAGGTGTGGGAAGCCCAACCCCCTTACGCAGCGTTGTAGAGCATGTGGAGGTGATGCGATAGCGGATGACAGCCATATGGCCAGTCGTGAGAGAACATATGGAGAAGGCCCAACGCGCCCAAGCCCAGGTCTACAATCGGGGAGCCCAGCCCCGAGAATTCCAGGTGGGAGACAGGGTGTTGGTGTTGATCCCCACGGCCGAAAGTAAGTCCCTGGCAACATGGCACAGACCATACGAGGTGGTCGAGAAACTGGGACCTGTCAACTACCGCATACGGCAACCGAAGAGACGGAAACCTCAACAGATCCGAGAAGCCGGGCCGCACGACCTTCATTGAACACCCTGGGCCGGGTACGGATGTGGAAACGGTAAGAAAGAGGCCGTAACGAATTCCTGAGGCCCGACAGAAGGCCGTGAAACAAGAAGTGGAGGCTATGCCGAGGATGGGGGTCATTGAAGAGTCCCACAGTGCATGGTGCAGCCCCATCGTGTTGGTGCCCAAACCGGACGGTAGCCTCAGCTTCTGTAATGATTTCCGGGGTGTGAACGACATAAGCCTATTTGATGCCTACCCCATGCCGAGGGTGGACAAGCTAATCGACCGATTGGGAAAGGCCCGGTACATCAGCACCTTTGACCTGACCAAAGGATATTAGCATGGAAACGCGGATGCCCTATCGAGAAGGGAGACAGACGTTGCACTGATGACCATCCTCTCCCCGATAGAGCTGGGGGGGGGGCGTACAGCAGGTCAGCCACCAGGGGGAGACTCGTCGAGGCCTGGTAACAGATGGAGTATACATCACGAGGCAGTGGATCCATCTGCTGGACGTGCCAGGTCTCGAAGGGCTCCCCGGACAGGACTAATTGCGGCTGATTGGGAGCTGGTGAGTAATTAAGGGCAGATTGCTCACCAGCTGTGCAAGACCCATAAAGCTGCCAGAAGGGCAGCACATGAAGGAGGACTGGGGGAAGTAAGGTAACTTCCGTGATTTTACTGTGTTACAGTTCATATGAGGAAATCAGTCAATTGACATAAACATCATTAGGTCCTAATCTATGGATTTCACATGACTGGGAATACAGATACCTCACAATGGGCCTCAGGATCTCATCACGGTATTTCTGTGCATTCAAATTGCCATTGATAAAATGCAATTGTGTTCGTTGTCTGTAGCTTATGCCTGCCCATACCATAAACCCACCACCACCATAGATCACTCTGTTCACAACATTGACATCAACAAACAGCTTGCCCACACGACGCCATACACGTGGTCTGCGGTTGTGAGGCCGGTTGGATGTACTGCCAAATTCTCTAAAACAATGTTGGAGGCAGTTTATGGATGAACCAGACTTATGAAGGTCTACAGTTTTCTTTACAATTTTTTTTCTGAGGTCTTGGCTGATTTCTTTTGATTTTCCCATGATGTCAAGCAAAGAGGCACTGAGTTTGAAGGTAGGCCTTGAAATACATCCACAGGTACACCTCCGATTGACTCAAATGATGTCAATTAGCCTATCAGAAGCTTCTAAAGCCATGACATCATTTTCTGGAATTTTCCAAGCTGTTTAAAGGCACAGTCAATTTAGTGTATGTAAACTTCTGACCCACTGGAATTGTGATACAGTGAATTATAAGTTAAATAATCTGTCTGTAAACAATTGTTGGAAAAATTACTTGTGTCATGCCTAACCGACTTGCCAAAACTATAGTTTGTTAACAAGAAATGTGTGGAGTGGTTGAAAAACAAGTTTTAATGACTCCAACCTAAGTGTATATAAACTTCTGACTTCAACTGTAGCTGTTGCCTGGCTACCCATTTACATTGCTCTGGCCAACTGACGTTTGTTCTCCACGATGAATCTGGATTTGCCTCCCTATCTGACGATTTCTAGAATGCGAACACATTCTGATCATTATGATTTGTACCAGAAACCGATGGGTTGGGCCAGAGCTGGCCTTCATGATGACGTTATCAATTTTGATACTCTGATTGGTTAGATTTGTTAGAGACGATCCAATCGCTGATACATTTGTCATGTACAACGGCCCTCATTTTGAAGTCAAACTAACGACTTGTAGGATGGTAGTTTCAGACTGAATGTATGTAGCGATCGATAGAGCAGCGGAATTAAATTCAGGGTGAGTCTTCAGGCAAGTATACCTGTGAAATCTCAAACCATGTGTCGTTGATTTTCTTCTCAATGTATTTTCCTATCCATTTGTCCCTTTCCCTATAAGCTGTGGTCACAGCCGTGTCTGACATGATGCCGGGACCAATCCCAGATCCCTTGGTGACAGCAGGCTCCCTGCCCAGCCTGGGTGTCCTGGCAGGGATCCCCTCCACCACGCTGACTGACCAGCTCAACTACGCCGACCTCCGGGAACTGGGGGCCATGTTCTCTCCACTGCACTTCCTGGGCAAGCTAGGGAAGAGGCCCCTAACCATCAAAACAGAGGTGAGAATGAACGTTTTGTTTTAGTTCTTGAAAATGTTGTGAGAAGTTCAAATTCAGACATCTTTCTGGTCATTTTACTGTTTAAGACTCACTCTTTTGATGTTTTGACTTTTCTAACCATCGTAGAGCTTTGTACAAAACATAGGCAATGTTATTCCCCAGGGCGCAGAGGGACTTCAGTATGTACTTAATGTTGACCAATGGCATCACCTAGTGGACAGAATTATCATTTAAACAAATGTAACCTGCTCTTAGATGGTTTCCTACACTTGCACCATAATTGCTGGGTCCATTTTCCACCTTAAGTTCTGTTTTAAAGCGTGTTTGCATTTCCCATCCATGTAGAGAGATGAGGAAGAGGACAGGAGGAAACGAAGGAGAGAGAAAAACAAAGTAGCAGCAGCACGCTGTAGAAACAAAAAGAAGGAGAGGACAGACTATCTACAAAGGGTGAGAGGTTTTTATTTAATGAAGTGTATAGACCAGTCTTCTAAGAATAAGTAATGATCTTATCCTTCCTTCCTTCCTCGTGCACCCTATGTCTCAGGAATCAGAAAGACTAGAGGTGATGAACTCTGACCTCAAAGCCCAGATTGAGGAGCTGAAGCATGAGCGGCAGCAGCTGATCATCATGTTGAATCACCACCGTCCAACGTGCATCGTCAGAACAGACAGCGTCAAGACCCCTGAGAGTGAAGCCAACCCCCTGCTGGAGCACCTGGACGGAAAGTGATGTCACAGGGCTCAGAGCAGCGTGGAGTCACAGTTCCAGTTTACAGTGAAGCTCCACTCTAGCCAGCTAGCAGCACTTCACTACCTCTGGGCTCTTGGCTTAGAGGAGAACCAGCTAAGCACTCCTGCCTGGAGCCAGAGAGCCTTTAAACACAAAGGTGACCCAATGTGATTGGACTTTGTGCTGGCAGTTAAATGCATTTTTTAGATTTTTTGTTTTGTTATTGTTGGTGTTATTAAGGGCCCCATAGCCCCAGCCACTATCATTATAAATACATGGAATTTAATAAATGGCTCAATGCAGCTTGGTGAGCAATACTCCACCGCTCCAAGGCAACATGGCAGATCTCTCAGGCCCCTAGGCACAGTCAGAGCTTGTGCTGTGTTTTTTGTTTATACTAATGTGTACTGGTTAAGATGAACACGTATGGTTTTTGAATATTATTTTTTCTTTGTATTATGCCTTCGATGGCAGACCGGTTGAACCGTTTTCTTTTATTTGGCGCAGGCGTCATATATGCACATAGCCTACAGTATATGTTGACTTTTTACATTGTAGTTGGTCTGTTACTTTCAAATATGGTTCTGATTTGTATACTTACTGTACAATATATGTATTATATAGACATACTGAACAGAAATATAAACGTAACATGCAACAATTTCAAAGATTTTACTGTGTTACAGTTCATATGAGGAAATCAGTCAATTGAAATAAACTCATTAGGTCCTAATCTATGGATTTCACATGACTGGGAATACAGATATGCAGATACCTCACAATGGGCCTCAGGATCTCAACACGGTATTTCTGTGCATTCAAATTGCCATTGATAAAAGGCAATTGTGTTCGTTGTCCGTAGCTTATGCCTGCCCATACCATAACCCCACCACCATCATAGGGCACTCTGTTCACAACATTGACATCAACAAACAGCTTGCCCACACGACGCCATACACGTGGTCTGCGGTTGTGAGGCCGGTTGGATGTACTGCCAAATTCTCTAAAACAACGTTGGAGGCAGCTTATGGTAGAGAAATTAACATTCATTTCTCTGGCAACAGCTTTGGTGGACATTCCTGCAGTCAGCATGCCAATTGCATGCTCTTTCAAAATTTGAGTCATCGGTGGCATTGTGTTGTGTGACAAAACTGCACATTTTAGAGTGGCCTTTTGTCCCCAGCACAAGGGGCACCTGTGTAATGATCATGCTGTTTAATCATCTTATTGATATGCCACACCTGTCAGGTGGATGGATTATCTTGGCAAAGGAGAAATGCCCAATAACAGGGATGTAAACAAATTTGTGCACAACATTTGAGAGAAATAAGCTTTTTGTGTGTATGGAAAATTTCTGGGATCTTTTATTTCAGCTCATGAAACATGGGACCAACACTTTACATGTTGCGTTTATATTTTTGTTCAGTGGTATAAGCTATCACGAGGTTGTATTTCTGTTACAAATAAATACATAGTTTCTTTTCTCCTTGGCTTCTGTTATGTTTTAGAACCCTGAACAGCATTTCAAATTGTAATTTCCTTATTCATCATACTATTTGCTCCGTGATATTAATAATGCCATTACAAAAATCCTAGTTGGAGCTATATCATACCCTGATATCATTACAACATTACTATAAGCTAATTTAAATACAACTGACGATTTGTCAATGAGGTCATTTAAATCAGCTGCTTGATTTGATCACTTTAGTATTTTTCATTAATTTATTAACAGGGTACATTTTGTGTAATAACACTGTCATCTGGTGGCGGATATTCATACAGGTTCACGTGTCTTGGCATTCAATGATCCACCTGACCTGTGTGCGTGGAGCGCCAGAGAAACACTACCTCTTGAACTATTCCAATCCAAAACTTGTATTTCACATACCAACATATTGGACTAGTTATTCAAGGTCCTCCTATATTGCTATCCTTTTTTAGACCTAATCTAGATTAGACATGATGTCACATATTTAATATGAAATGCACCATCTCAGACAGAAGAAGCTATAAACCCTTCCTTACCTTGTAGATACCAGAACATTTAAAGGCTGGTCTTGATAATCACACAGAAAACAGTGGTATATGTCTATCATAAAAGAAAACACTCGAATTGGCAAAAAGAAAAGTGAGATTTGGCCAGCACATGTATCACTCATAATTCTGATCAACAGAGAATTCGTTTACAAAGGGATTAACAGTCCAAAAGAAAAAAGGAATATCATTGCCCACTAACCAACAGTGGAAAATGGCATCATACCAAATGTGACATTTAATTTATACACAAACATTGTGCCAGTCTTGAATTATACCGTGACATTCGGGCGTCTTTATTTTCGCGCAATATATTTTTTTCTGGGCCTAATAGTAAAGACTTCATTTAACGGTAAAACATGTTTTATTACCTTTTAATTTGACATGAACACCACCAGTTATGTTTTCATCTCATTGTCAAACAAATCAATTCAAAAAGTAGGCTACCTGTGCATGTTTGTCCACTCAAAAAGTATTCCCGCATCCAAATATTGCACTGTGCACTCGCGCCATTTGATGAATGGAAAGAGACATCTGTTACAAAACACCAACAAGTTGCCTGAATTAATTGATGCGTCTTGCTGACAAAATTACTTTTTTTGTAGAAAGAATTGGTGGGACACCTGAAAATGGGCTGAAATATGGGACTGTCCCGGGATGTCAAATGCAGCCACATGTAAAAAATGGTTGGGTGATTTGAAAAGTCATAGTCAATCGATCAATAATACAAAAAAAATAAAAATAATAATACTCTTAGCAAAGGTGTTTATCTTTCATTTACAATCTGTAGAAACTATGAGAATTGAAAGGTTCCGAACTTTTATGAAACATCACAGCACAGTAGAAACATATATGGCAGCTAGAAATCAAAACATGAAGGTCTTCAGAGATACATGTGAGTGGTTGAGGGTAGCTGAAGGCTGGGACTAAAATCAAACAAAAGAGAACTAATATAAAATATACTGTCCGTGAAATGTATGTAGTATGTATAAGCTGGAAGTGGAAGCCTAAGTATTGTTGTCCAAGAGTTTACTCCAATTAGGGGAGGGGTGGTAGGGTTAGGGGAAAATAATAAAGAAGGAAAATATATTTAAAAAATATATATTTAAAAAATATATATATTTACCCAAAAAATATATGGGGGATTGGAAATGATGCAGACAATTACACTGATAGAAGCCACAATATATCTGCTATATTAAAGCTGATCTTGTCACGAATTCAGCCGAGGCTGCCCCTCCTCCTTGCTCGGGCAGGGTTCGGCGTTCGTCGTCACCGGCTTACTAACCACTACCGCTCCATTTATCATCACTCCATTTGTCTTGTCTTGTCAATCACACACACCTGGTACTCATTCCCTCATTAGTCTGTGAATAAGTGTTCACTCTGCCCACTTGTCCTTTGTGAGTCATTGTTCATTGTGAGAGTGAGTAGCGCGGTTGAGCTACTCTTTCCTTGTATGTAGCCAAGGTGGATTTTCCCTTGTGCTAGTTTCGTTTTGAGGAATATGGGTCATTAACATAGTACCCATATGCTTATTATCAGGCTACCGTAATAATATTGTTCTGTCATTCACTTCGCATGCCGAAGTTTTCCTTATCATTGTTTCAACTTCCATCAGGGTGGAGTTAGAGTTTGGACATCATGTGGTGTTATAATAAAGGGATTGGAATTTCTCTCAGAACAAAAGTGCTAGTACGGACGTATTCGGGACATTCTTATGTTTAGAGAAACATAGGCTTTATGCATGTTATTTATCACTTGTTTTTATATCATTGTTTAATAATGATAGCAATTTAACAATATATTATTTATATATATATATATATATATATATATATATATATATATATTAGTTTAACATTTAAAACGTTTTAAGGTGTTGTGTTAGCCTACACTGGATGCTAATTTTAAATAATACATATTTGTTTAAGTTGCAGTTTCTGCATAGACTAAATTAACAGTGCGCACAGGTACCCAAGGGCAGGCTACCGAAAAATTGTCTCAATATGGGTGACAACCCTGACTTTGATGACAAAGAAATTAAAGAAGATAAAAATTGTCTGGATCTGGGGAAAACGAACCCTTCCAAATCCGTGGACTTGGAGGAACAAATCGAATGCATGAACATCCCGAATGTGAACAAGGACAATACAACTACCACGCATTTATACAAAAGGAGATGGGTGATGGTGTTCCTTTTCAGCTCTTACTCCCTTTGCAACGCATTTCAGTGGATCCAATACGGAATAATCAACAATATTTTTATGAAATTCTACAATGTGGACTCTTTCACCATCGACTGGATGTCAATGATCTATATGTTGACATATATTCCCTTTATATGGCCTGTATCCTGGCTTCTGGACAAAAAGGGACTGCGGCTCATAGCACTGATGGCCACCGCCATTAACTGCCTTGGGACATGGATCAAGGTGGCCAGCGTCAAGCAAAACCTATTTTGGGTGACGATGCTCGGACAATTTGCAGGCTCCCTATCCCAGGTATTCATCCTTGGGATGCCTTCCCGCCTAGCATCGGTTTGGTTTGGCTCTGAAGAGGTGTCCACCGCCTGTTCCATCGGCGTATTTGGGAATCAGGTCAGTTTATCCCACATCACGCAAAGGATAAACTATTACGTTAAAATGTATGATTTTGATTGTAATTATCAAAATATATTGATTTGCTGATCCAAAGAAAAAGTGCCCATAAACCGCAATGCCGTTGGCGACAATTGGAGAGCCATTACGCATTACGCACATGGGTAACCCGATTACTATATGTGATGTTTACAAAAAGGTTGGTCTTATCTGACATTTATAGATTTGACATCTTAGATAGTTCAGATGACATAGGTCTACAGTATGGCATGACAAATGGCCATCAAGAGAGTATCCTTACTTGTTGTAGTATTTTAGATTCAAAAGTCGTTTTGAAAAATTATGATACATTGAAAGTCGTTAAAAAAGTTATGATTGAGGGTAGAGCAATTCATATGCATTCACAAATGGAGGTACTGTAATTCTGTAATGGACACCTTTTGATGAGGATGCATCCTATTTTAATAAAGGTCTGACACAGTGATCAAAATCTGAAACTGAGCATCTACAACCTCTCTTACTGGACGAGATGTCTCTTATTTTCTCCCTCGAAATGCCCCATTATGAATCTAATTAGGGATTGGGTAGTCGACCCCTAAATGCAATAGGTAATGTGTATGATTATACTACTGCAATATGCCTGTATTCAGTATCCAGTTATTTTGAAGCCTTGAGTTGGAGGCCAGTTGGGATTTACAATGCTGAGGAAGTTCGTGCAAAGTCAAATAAATGTATTATAATAGTCATAATACATCTGAGCTGGTGCATGGGGTTGAGCGATCAATAAACAAACCAGGACACGTGTCTGAGTGATTGTCCTCCATTTATCAGCCCTTGGGTGCACTATTTCCACACCACTGATATAGCCCAAGGAAAATATATTCAGAGATCCTATTTAGTGCAACTTGATGAGATGCGCTGCATAGTATTCTCGTTTAGAGCTTGATATTGCTGGTCCTTTTATAGATTCATTAATCCAGGCATATAGTGAGTTACATGCATAGTGACAAGCATGTCCTAAAAACTGAACTGAGATGATTTTCATTGGCAGTTTCACATGGAAAGGAGGAGCACTGCTCCTACAAAGTAGCTTTCCAATTTCCAACCAATCACAGGTTTAGTCAGCCTCTTTGCTGGATTATCTCCTTTCAGAGCTCACTTTTGTATGGATTTGTTTTTGTTTTTTTCTTCTGACTAGCCTACTTTGTTATGACTAAAGTAGCCCTTTGTGATTACGTGTTTGAGTTCATGAAAATGAAATACTGAACATACTGTTTGAGCTTAGTTACTTAGCCAGTAAAGCTTTGTGCTCGGATTAGAATTTTTGAAGTATTCTTTGAGGGGTGTGTGTATGTGTGTAATGCATTGAGTAGGAAGAGGAGTTTTTTCTCCGGCAAGGTCAACTCTACATCTCACCAACCCCCTCCCTTCCAACCTATCCAAACAGTCTCCTTGGGATGTAGCCCTTTCAGTTAGGATGATCTCTTTGAATATGTACACTTAGTACAAAAAAGTCTGCTCTCAGGTTTGAAATGTATTCAGACAGACACTGAAAGTAGAGGCTATAACCTAATGCTAACCTGAATATTGCAACATACAAATATGAAACTCACACCACAGGAACATCCATAAAAAAACTTAGCATGTCCATTTCAATTTTTTTCTGTGTCACTTTTTCTCAAATTGCAGCATGATTCAATGTCATCTCAATAGCCTAACTGTCAAATACACAACATTGAGCATCTCTATAGCTGAATGATGCACAAGCATTTTCAGAAGTATTTATATTATTATGTTTTCTTATATAACTCGATGGACCTTCCACGATTGGCGAGGTTTTGTGAGAATTCTGTCACTACAGCAATTTATGGAAATGAAAGAAAAACGGATAACCCAAGGAAGGGGAAAATTACATGGTAGATTTCCACAATCTTTTGCTAGTACATTGTATGCAGCTGTACAGTAGGCTACACTTAATCACACACTTAATGCATTAATAAAGGTATGCTAAATAGTCGCTCTTTAAAAAAGTATTTACGTAATGTATAAAGAAAGAAAAATATAAGTGCGTCCTCCTATATAAGTGTATTTACCCAATTGGTAGTTACAGTCTGGTCCCATTGCTGCAACTCCCGTATGGACTCAGGAGAGGCGAAGGTCGAGAGCAATGCATCCTCCGGAACATGACCCTGACAAGCCGCACTGCTCGCTTAACTCGGAAGCCAGCCGCACCAATGTGTCAGAGGAAACACCGTACAACTGGTGACCGGAGTCAGCTTGCAGGTGCCTGGCATGCCACAAGGAGTTGCTAGAGCACGATGGGACAAGGACATCCCTCCCCGAAACCTGACAACGCTGGGCCAATTGTGCACCGCCTCATGGTTCTCCCGGTCACGGCCGGCTGTGACACAGCCTGGGATCGAACCTGGGTCTGTAGGGACACCTCAAGCACTGCGATGAAGTGCCTTAGACCACTGCGCCACTCGGGAGGCCGCCCTACTGCGTGTATTTACGAGGAAATTCGATAAAATCTTTTATGAAACAAATACTTTTTCATAAAATCGAAATACAGGCCTACACTTATATTAATTTGATGTAATAAATAGGTCAATGGCTAGATTATATCGAAAGAGACTTGATGATATCGAAAGACACTTTGCAAAATAAGACCGAAATATATCCAAATATTCAAATTCATAGTCCTATTTCAAATGGCAGAAAGGATTTTTAAAAATGTATTTCCTTGATTGCATTAGAATATATGTGGATAAGCTTAATATTAGCCTTACTTTACGAACAATCTTTAAATGGCCTATTTGGAATGCATTTGTAGTTTTGGTTTCAGTTTACATAAAGAGGATGGTGTTGGTCAGGCTTGCTTTGATGTTCCTTCCTGGTCCGCTAAATGTTTGCGATCAGCAGTGGTGTAGGTCTTGGGGACCTGGGAACACTCTTTTCACGCCACTTCGATACTGGTGACTTTTTCGTAGCAGGTTAGGGGAATTTATGCAGAAAGTTAGGAGAATTCACATAGTAGGTTAGGATAATTAATGTAGCAGGTTAGGATAATTCACGTAGCAGGTTAAGAGGTTAAGGTTGGAAAAAGGGTTAGGGTTAGGGTTAGCAACAGTGGTGGAAGGTGCCGTTTAAGTTTTTTATTAAGTTTTTTAATGAGCATGGCCTTATTTCTATTGCAACTTATTGGATGACTGTCATTCATATTCCATTCACCCAGCTCAATATAACATCGATAGGTTTATGCTACTACTTGATACTCAAATTTTCCCTATACCCATCACGAGGTTGCTACAACCTAGTCTATGAATGAAAGTTTACAACACAGGTTGAGAGAAAAGGTGACAGACAGTGACACATTCAATACCACCTTGCATACTCTTGCCTGCCACTAGCTGATCTAGGGCGCAATCATTAGACCAACAGCTGCAAACAAGAGTTTCTATTAGACAAATCCAGGTATGTTTATCCCCGTTTCGTTCCGTTTAAGAAACGTTTTTCAACAGAATCGGTGGAATGAATACACCCCTGATCACACGCAAACACAGTTCACTTTCATAGCAGCCACATACAAATCGCATGATCACTTTGCTCGCATATTTCCTTCTTGCATCTACCTGCTCTCCTCCTCTGACCTTTTCCCTTCGCTTGTGGACTTCAGTGCACAACCCATCAGCTTTCTGTGACCAGCAAAAAAAACTTTCCAAGCCAAACCTTCATATCATAACCGCTACACACAGCCTACATCATTGTCACCATATTAGCTAACGTCATAGTCAACATAGCTAGTAGAACTAACGCGTTAGCAAACCAGCTACAATCATGCAGTACAGTCTATAGTCAGCAAGCAGTTTAGCAGTTACAACGGCGGGCCCCAATGGCAATAAATGAATAAAACCAAAAGCTTACCTTGACTTGGAAGAGATCCAGTGTTGGATAGCCATAGCCAGCTAGCTAACATAGCATCCTTCTCTGTTTGAGCTGGGTATTTGAGTAGGCTAAACTAGCTAACTGCATTTGGGCAGCAGGTAGCCTAGAGGTTAGAGTGTTGGGCCAGTAACTGAAAAGTTGCTGGTTCAAATCCCAAAGCTGACAAGGTGAAAAAATCTGTTGATGTGCCCTTGAGCAAGGTACTTAAGCATAATTGATCCTGTAAGTCAAATTTTATTGGTCACATACACATATTTAGTAAATGTTATTTCAGGTGTAGCAAAATGCTTGTTTTCCAAGCTCCAAAGGTGCAGTAGTATCTAACAATTCACAACAAGACACACAAATCTAAAAGTAAAAGAATGGAATGAAGAAATATATCAATATTAAATCGCGCAATGTCGGAGTGGCATTGACTAAAACACTAAAATACAGTATAATAGAATACAGTATATACATATGAGATGAGTAAAGCAGTATGTAAACATTATTAAAGTGACTAGTGTTCCATTATTGAAGTGGCCAGTGATTCCAAGTCTATGTATATAGGGCAGCAGCCTCTAAGGTGCAGGGTTGCGTAACCGGGTGGAAGCCGGCTAGTGATGGCTATTTAACAGTCTGATGCCCTTGAGATAGAAGCTGTTTTTCAGTCTCTCGGTCCCAGCTTTGATGCACATGTACTGACCTCGCCTTCTGGATGATAGCGGGGTGAACAGGCCGTGGCTCGGGTGGTTGATGTCCTTTATGATATTTTTGGCCTTCCTGTGACAACGGGTGCTGTAGGTGTCCTGGAGGGCAGGTAGTTTACCCCCGGTGATGCGTTGGGCAGACCGCACCACCCTCTGGAGAGCCCTGCGGTTGCGGGCGGTGCAGTTGCCGTACCAGGCGGTGATACAGCCCGACAAGATGCTCTCAATTGTGCATCTGTAAAAGTTTGTGAGGGTTTTAGGGGTCAAGACACATTTCTTCAGCCTCCTGTGGTTGAAGAGGCGCTGTTGCGCCTTCTTCACCACACTGTTTGTGTGGCTGGATGATTTCAGATTGTCAGTGATGTGTACGCTGAGGAACATGAAGCTTTCCACCTTCTCCACTGCGGTCCCGTCGATGTGGATAGGGGCGTTCTCCCTCTGCTGTTTCCTGAAGTCCACGATCAGCTCCTTTGTTTTGTTGACGTTGAGTGAGAGGTTATTTTCCTGGCACCACTCTCCCAGGGCCCACACCTCCTCCCTGTAGGCTGTCTCGTCATTGTTGGTAATCAGGCCTACTACTGTTGTGTCGTCTGCAAACTGGATGATTGAGTTGGAGGCGTGCGTAGCCACGCAGTCATGGGTGAACAGGGAGTACAGGAGGGGGCTGAGTACGCACCCTTGTGGGCCCCCTGTGTTCAGGATCAACAAAGTGGATGTGTTGTTTCCTACCTTGACCACCTGGGGGCGGCCCGTCAGGAAGTCCAGGACCCAGTTGCACAGGGCGGGGTTCAGACCCAGGGCCCCAAGCTTAATGATGAACTTGGAGGATACTATGGTGTTGAATGCTGAGCTATAATCAATGAACAACATTCTTACATAGGTATTCCTCTTGTCCAGATGGGATAGGGTAGTGTGCAGAGTGATGGCGATTGCATCGTCTGTGGATCTATTGGGGCGGTAAGCAAATTGAAGTGGGTCTAGGATGTCAGGTAAGGTAGAGGGGATTTGATCCTTAACTAGCCTCTCTAAGCACTTCATGATGACAGAAGTGATGACAGAAGTGAGTGCTACGGGGCGATAGTCATTTAGTTCAGTTACCTTTGCTTTCTTGGGTACAGGAACAATGGTGGACATCTTGAAGCAAGTGGGGACAGCAGACTGGGATAGGGAGAGATTGTATCACGTATCAGGAGAAGACCCAGATGCAGACAGTGTCGAAGTGACAAAAGTTTATTAAAAAAACAGGGGGCAGGCAAACGACAGGTCAAGGGCAGGCAGAGGTCAGTAATCCAGGGTGGTGTGACAAGGTACAGAACGTCAGGCAGGCTCAGGGCAGGCAGAATGGTCAAAACTGGGAAACTAGAAAACAGGAACTTGAGAAAGACAGGAGCAAGGGGAAAACCGCTGGTAGGCTTGATGAAATAAAACGAACTGGCAACAGACAAACAGAGAACACAGGTATAAATACACTGGGGATAATGGGGAAGATGGGCGACACCTGGAGGGGGGTGGAGACAATCACAAAGACAGGTGAAACAGATCAGGGTGTGACAGATTGAATATGTCCGTAAACACTCCATGCTCTGAGGACGCGGCTAAGGATGCCGTCTGGGCTGGCAGCCTTGCGAGGGTTAACACGCTTAAATATCTTACTCACGTCAGCCACGGAGAAGGAGAGCCCACAGTCCTTGGCAGCGGGCTGCGTCGGTGGCACTGTGTTATCCTCAAAGCGGGCGAAGAAGGTGTTTAGCTTGCCACATACGTCTCGTGTCTGAGCCTTTGAATTGAGACTCCACTTTGTCTCTGTACTGACGTTTTGCCTGTTTGATTGCCTTACGGAGGGAATAACTACACTGTTTGTATTCGGCCATATTCCCAGTTACCTTGCCATGGTTAAATGTGATGGTTCGTGCTTTCAGTTTTGCGCGAATGCTGCCATTTATCCACGGTTTCAAGTTTGGGTAGGTTTTAATAGTCACAGTGGGTACAGTCGCTCTGGATAAGAGCGTCTGCTAAATGACTAAAATGTAATTCGTTAGTTAAGTGAAAAAAATACAAAACAATATTTAAGAAATTATTTTGTTCAAAACTGTTCAACTATTGTCTTTCTCTTTGAGTCAACTACTCACAACATTTTATGCACTGCAGTGCTAGCTAGCTGTAGCGTATGCTTTCAGTACTAGATTAATTCTCTGATCTTTTGATTGGGTGGACAACATGTCAATTCATGCTGCAAGAGCTCTGATAGGTTGGAGGATGTCCTCCAGAAGTTGTCATAATTACTGTGTAAGTATATGGAAGGGGGTGAGAACCAAGAGTTTCCTAGGTTTTGTATTAAAGTCAATGTACCCTGAGGAGGACGGAAATGAGTTGTCCTCCGGCTACACCATGGTGCTACCCTACAAAGTGCTGTTGAGGATACTGTAGACCTTCATTGCAAAACAGTGTGTTTTAATCAATTATTTGGTGACGTGACTATATTTAGTATTGTTTTATCTAAAAAGGATAACTTTTTAATGTTTCACTATTTTTATTTTTTATGAAATTCACTGTGGAGGATGGTCCTCCCCTTCCTCTGAGGAGCCTCCACATTAGCAAAATGCTCTCCTAACCTGCTATGAAAATCACTTTGTATCGAAGTGGCGTGAAAAGAGTGTGCCCCTGTAGGACATAGCAGAGACTGTAGGGGCAGTATACCATTGGAATTTTCCACTGTGCTTCATCACATGTTGACTCCAAAATGCTTCTCACAGTTGTGTCAAGTTAGCTGGATGTCCTTTGGGTGGTGGACCATTCTTGAAACACACGGGAAACTATGCGTGAAAAACCCAGCAGCATTGCAGTTCTTGACACAAACCGGTGCGCTGGCACCTACTACCATACCCTGTTCAAAGGTACTTAAATATTTTGTCTTGCCGAAACACCCTCTGAATGGCACACATACACAATCCATGTCTCAATTGTCTCAAGGCTTAAAGATCCTTCTTTAACCTGTCTACTCCCCTTCATCTACACAGATTTAAGTGGATTTAACAAGTGACATCAATAAGGGATCATAGCTTCCACCAGGATTTACCAGGTCAGTCTATGACATGGAAAGAGCAGGTGTTCTTAATTTTTTGTATGTTTAGTTTAAGCAGAACGTAACTCGTCATTTTATGATATGATTTTTTCCTGAGATATTAGTTATTACATGTTTATTACATGTCAATTAGTGTGGTTAATGGTTTATTTAGCTGTTCTAGGCCAGTCATTTATTCTCATCTTCTTTGCAGTGAAGTTATTCTGCCTCTGAGGCAGTCATATATTTAATGTGATATCCAATGCTTCACTGTGGCATCGGAGACTGAGACAAGAACATGCAGCTCGGTAATGCTACAGGTATGAGCCCTAGTGGAATTCACTTTACCTTCTAAAATAAGCCGGAGAGCTTTGAATTGTGTGAATTTTGCCATTAATTATGAAACCCATCGACTGTTACCCACAGAATGTGGCCCCTTCCAACCTAAAGTCACTTTGAAGGAGAGTGATTGCAGACTATGAAGAACAGTAATTGCAGAAGTTACCTCAATACCTTTTGAGACATTTTGAGTTGGATAGTTACTGTGAAGTTGCCTGTACTGAATAGGCACTCAAATGATCACTGGAACATGATGTAGCCCAAGTTTGTTTTTCTGTATCTCTTTAAATGATGTGGCTCGTGAAATACCTGCTTCCCGGGTTAGTCCACCACAGCCATGGTTGGGTTGAATAGGTTTTAGGAGGACCATATCACTGGCATATCAGTTTTACCTGTATTTCTCAAAGTGCTGTGTAGAATATACAAAATGGGGGGAAAGTGGGGATCATGCTCTTAACTGGCGCTCTGACTCTCAGTGCAGAAGGGATCCTCATTTCTTGTCTGTGAAAGATATTAGGGTCACATCCTGCGAACAGGTTGGTTCTGCGTTTGTTGTCAAGGTTTCATGGTTTACTTTATTATGCCTATTATTTTCCAATTCTGTCAGTACATGCTCTACCATTTGAGGTCAGGGCACCAGGGAGTCATTGGCTGATAATAACCCAGATTGAAAATAAACTGGCTGAGGTGTGAGTTTATACCCTGTTGAGTTGGTCTGCCTGGTAATGCTCAGGACAGATGATGTAATGTGATCTGGCATTAGAAGACCCTATATAAGAGGCCTCTGCCCCAATAACTACGACTCTGATCTCACTCAGAGTCTTAGTTATTGTGGCAGAGGCCTCTTCTATAGGATATCATAAAAAGATCATATGAGTAGCAGTTGCGTCTTTTTTGTTACGTGTATTGTAGAATATTTGGATCCTGTGTGCTTATTCACCACTGGTGAGTTGGTAGTATTGTATTGTCATTAGTTGTCTACTTTATTTAAACACCTCTTTAAATGTGTACATGTTACTGCAACAAAATTTCCCCAGCGGGACAATAAAGTCAGCAAAGTAAAGGTAGGAAACGTCATGTAGTACAGTAAAAACATAAAAGGTCTAGTCTAAGTGTGTCACGACTTCGGCCGAGGCTGCCTCCCCTCCTTGTTCGGGCAGGCTTTGGCGTTCGTCGTCACCGGCTTACTAACCACTGCCGCCCCAATCATCATCACATTTGTCTTGTCTTGTTAATCACACACACCTGGTTCTTATCCCCTCATTAGTCTGTGTATAAGTGTTCCCTCTGCCCCCTTGTCCTTGTGGGTGATCGTTAGTTGTGAGAGTAGTATAGCTCGGTGGAGCTACTCGTACATTTTGTTGCCAGGGTAGATTTTCCCCTGTGCCTATGTATTATTGGATTCTACCGTTACAGTGTATTTGCCAGGGATTAGAGTTTCCCCTGTGCCTGTTTCGTTGATCGCTATTTGAGCGCATTTATGCGTCAACGAAGGAATAAACTCTGTATTTGGTGATTACCCTCCTGCGCCTGACTCGTTTCATCACACTCATCACAAAGTGCACTGTGAGTCTCACATGGTCAAGGATGTGGTTATAAATTTGCATCATCTCCAATGTTGTTCAAGTTTAAATCCCTGACATTTGAGCTTGACTAAAGTGTGACTTGAGTGTGAGGCAGGGGTTGATTGGCCATAAGATATACGTTTTTAGTAGGGTGGGCTGGTTGAAATGTACACACACAAATATTTTTGTTATGAAAAAAAAGAAAGGGAAATGGTCGGCGGCTCATGGGCCTGTTAAGAATATTTATTTTGGGGGGAGTTTTGCATTATTTTTCTGTTGCACTAATCTGTAATGAGCTGATCAGTGTTCTGATTGTATAACATTTCAAAATGCAATTGCGGGAAAAAACTGCTTTGGAAGCTTCGTCCCCTTGTCCCTATCGAAGAGAGGGGGGTCTCAGCTTTCTGTAGGTATAATTTGTATTTCTCAACTCTTGAGTTGGTGGCCTGTGCAGCGATGTAGGCTGGTGTGGATAAAATGCCAGAGCCTTGTCCCGGTCTGTCCCTGGGCAGGAGGGTAACAAATCTGGGTCACAAAACATCCGTGTGAGTTCATGAGATCCATTCCTGTTATACAAATAGTTACCTCTAAAACTAGGCCTCCAAGGGCAATGCATTTCATGCATCTTATGAAATAACATGAGCTACAGTGGACAGAGAATCACACGTTACATGTTTGTGGGAAGATAATTAGATCAACAAGGAACATTCAAATTCTATTTTTGAGGCAAGACACAGCTCATTAAAAAACTCCCTGCGAGGTGATGTTATTAACTCAAAGTTGTCAAGAGGTGTGACA
This sequence comes from Coregonus lavaretus, assembly GCF_964263955.1. Taxonomy (NCBI): domain Eukaryota; kingdom Metazoa; phylum Chordata; class Actinopteri; order Salmoniformes; family Salmonidae; genus Coregonus; species Coregonus lavaretus. The sequence goes on along the minus strand of NC_140005.1, from coordinate 23,452,476 downwards.
CCTTGAGGAATGTATCCAACGATATACCAGTTAGAGTTAAGGGTGTCAACCTGTTGGCCATGGCGGGCAGGCTCAAGGTATGAAGTTGATCTCTATTGAAATGTTCTACAGTAGACAGCGTTAATGCGGTTGGTTTGTAACTTGATTGCTGCAACGTCTTACTTTTTCCTGACTCATCAACCACCATCGGCATGACTGCTCAAACTGGACAGACATGTTGTTATTTTTAGAGTTGTGGTGAGTGAATTTTTGCTTGTAAGGTGCTACGTGTGATAAAGACATTATTTCTTATCTCAGTCTGGCCTTCGTACAAACAGCAAAGAAACTGGTCCAGTTTCTCTAACTTTCTCAGTAAACCAAGTACCCACAGACTTTCTTCCTTAGTTTTAAGGGATGGTTCATTCACTTGAGAGAAGTAGAGGCGTACTTATGTTTTGAACCACAACATGCTGCTTCCTGGCATTGGGTTTGCCCTGTCTATTCTTATTGGTAATCCATCCTTTGCGCTAGACGTTTGTCCCTCATGGCGTGTGTATGTCATGTGCTGAAATAAACTGTGCACTTCCCACTGTACCTAAACACTAGCAGTAGAGGATCTCCAATTCAATTTAGCTTGAGAGCTATCTATGAGATACCAGGAGGTACTGTAACCTGAGTTGGAAGGAGGAGTTTTATTGGAAAAGGAAAACTCACCAAAGATGAAATCCCACGTGTGGAGGGCTTTCAGTGATAAATACAAGAACATACAGGCAAATCTCAGCACTGGCAGAGTCAATCAGGCATGAAAGGTTTGGGTATGACTGGAGCACTGCAACGCCACTCTCTACATTTAAACTGCAACTCAAATGCAACTCCACTCAAACAACAAGAATAATAAGCGTTAATCATCACCTTAGCCACTACAGCGCACACAAAACACACTCCTGTACCTACCTGGAGCTTTGTGGTGGAGAGGAACATCAGAAGGGGTGGAAGAGAAAGACAGGTAAATAACGAGACGTTAACTTGTTACAGATACAGACCACCCACAAAGGAGGAACACCTGTTCCTCTCTTCAGCTGTTAAATGCTACAAAGAGCTGAAAGGCAGAAGGAGCATGAGCTTGCAGGGAGAAATACAACACGACTAGGTGGATGGCAATGCAAAGGCTAATGAGGCCGGGACAGATGTGTCCACTGGTCTGATGCGGGAGAGGGCGAGACTAGGAGAACAGTGGCATCGTCTGCCCCTGTGGGACAGAAGGGTGGACCTAGAGGCCCCTGTCTATGACACCACCTGCCTGGTCCCCCAGCCCCAGACCAAGCTGTACAAGCGGTGCTGGATCATGCTCTTCATCTGTAGTGCATACTCCATGAGCAACTCCTTCATGTGGCTACAGTATGGCATCATCAGCAACATCTTCATGCGCTTCTACTCCATCGACAGCTTCTCCAACAACTGCCTCTCTATGATCTACTTTCTCATCTACTTCCCCCTCATGTGGCTACCTGGACAACCGTGGCCTCCGGGATGTGGTCTGGATGGGCTTAGCCTTCAACTGCATCGGGGCCTGGATCAAGACGGGAACGACCTCCCCAAACATGTTTGCTGTCACCTTCTTTGGCCAGTTTGTGTGCTCTTCGGCCATGATGAAGTCTCCACAGCTTGCTCAATTGGAGTCCTTGGAAAACCAGGTGTGTCCACGTTTACCCATAAAGTTCAGATGCTCTTGGCCATTCAGGTGTGTGTGCAAATGTGTGTTTACATACTGTAGATATAAGGAGTGTGTGTGTTTGTGTGTGTGTGTGTGTGTGTGTGTGTATGTGTGCGTGCGTGCATGCGTTTGTGTGCGTGTTTGTTTGTTTGTGTCAGTGAGAGTCTCATCTCTAATATGGTTTTCAGATCCATTTTGAGTGATGAAAATAAATAATTGTTGAGTTTAAACAGTCTATATCGTTTTCTTGAACGACTTACTTGTTCTGTCTGAAGAGCCTGTGTTCTTGAGAGCACTGATTCCTGCCCTCTCGTAGTAATCTGTTATTTTTGAATCAGCAGGTTTAGGAAGATAATTATTCTCCTTGCCAGAGGAATACTGCTGAATACTGCCTCCTCAGCCTTCAGCAAGGAAATGAATCTCAAATTATAGAGACTGACACTTCTAATGTGCCCAGTACTGCCCACTTACTAAGTATGTGGGAAATCAAAGTAACAGACTAGACTAGGTGTACGAATACTGACAATGGTGTGTGCTCTACTTACAGCTTAGCCTACATTCAAAGTAGTCAGACATTTGTCAGGTCAGGTGTTTTCAAGACAATCTTTGTTTTTGATCTCCTGTTTCAACATATCCCACATACAGTGTTTTAAACATGTCTGCTCTGTGGTGTTTAGCTTGAAATATTTAAGATAAGAATTGTTACATAAACAAACAATATATGTGGCCAAATTATTAATAGTGAACCTAGGATTACAGGAACGATGTGATGACAGCAAGCTAAATATGGCAAAGAATCCTCCTGGACATGGTCCATATTACTCAATCAAAGATTATACATATTAGAGACTCGGCTCCTATTTGTAAATCAGACAATTTAATTTGACATCTTCTTCACAACAGATTCATCTGAGGGTCATAATGGAAATGTAACATATAACAGGTGTTGCAATAAAACCTCTCACTTTTGGAAAGGGAGAGCGGGAGGAGGCCTTAAGAACAAGCGATAAGTCTCTAACTACAGTTAAAGTCAGGCTGATGCGTTTTATAGTATTGTTCAAATGATTTCTGTTATGTTTGTGTGTGGTTTGTTCTTCCTAGCCTGGGGGATGGCGGGTGACTTCCACTACTCGAACCGTCTGCTTTCGAGCAAGCTCCTACGGCTTGGGTAAATTAACTGTACAAAAATAAGATTATAACATTGAGAATGCTGTCTTCATGGCAAGTTTAACTTGAAGTTCAAGTTAGTAGGGGATGTTGTGGAGGGTGTGTGTGATTATTTGTTTTCAACAGGACCTTAGGATAGTGCAGCGCAAACATATTTAGACAGAAGACATAGTCAGACTGATCTGCGCAACTGCAACAACAGGCTATATCAGTACGTTCCCCGTCATATGTTCCCTGTCATAAGTTGAATGCACCAATTTGTAAGTCGCTCTGGATAAGAGCGTCTGCTAAATGACTTAAATGTAAATGTAAATATGGTCTCTAGTTTCAATTCACTCTTGATGTGAACACGTAACTATAGACTTTGGCAGGATCAGTCTTAGGCAATTAGGCAATAGGGTCCCATTAAAATGATATTGCCGTGCTAGCACAGCATGAGGAGAACCACTAGAACAGGGGTTCCCAATTACATTCAGCCATAGGACGATTTTTCCTTGAGCGGATTGGTCGGGGGGCGGAACATAGTAATAAAGAATCCCAAACAGATAGAGTATTTGACAAAAACAGAATAATTTCAAACCTTGATTACATTGGGATACGATCACATATGCCTCTCTATTTGTACGTGGGAATGCTTGGGAACAGATTTCGTAAATTAAAATCAGTTTGAGATGATTTCCTGGTGACTTTTCAATCTTTTATGTCCCAAAAAAACCGAAACATGGGGGCCAAATAAAATCACCTGTGGGCCTCCCGAGTGGCGCAGTGGTCTAAGGCACTGCATCGCAGTGCTAGAGGCGTCACTACAGACCCAGGTTCAATCCCAGGCTGTGTCACAGCCGGCCGGGACCGGGAGACCCATGAGGCGGCGCACAATTGGCCCAGCGTGGTTAGGGGAGGGTTTGGCCGGCCAGTTGTATGGTGTTTCCTCCGTAACTATTGGTGTGGCTGGCTTCTGGGTTAAGTGAGCAGTGTGGCTTGGCAGGGTTGTGTTTCGGAGGACGTATGCCTCTTTTGAGTCCGTGCGGAAGTTGCAGTGATGGGACAAGACTGTAACTACCAATTGGGGAGAAAAAAGGGGTAAAAAGTACACAATAAAAATAAAAATATTTACCCGTGGGTCGGATTTGTCCCGCTGGCCACCTATTGGGGAACCCTGCACTATAATTATCTCTCAGCACATTCTAAGTTGCTTTGACAATTCTTGTCACCCTTGGGGAAAGCCTTGGGTATGGATAGTGTTGACCAGCCTGAACCACCTGTCATCATTCACGGGAGGTATAATGGTCTGACATGTACACATTCAGATGGATTGAATATCCTACTATGGAGTACCACACAAATGCCCTCCAACCTCTGAAGCCAAACAGTTAATTTTTCTTTCACTTGAGTCTCACGCAGTCAGAGCTTTTTTTAAACACTTCATACCGTTCATTGTTAAGCATGTTTATTGTTATTTGACTCAATCCCACCTTCAGTTCCTTCGCTTTTATGTAGATGAAAGGCCACTTTGTTTTGTTCTTAATATTAACAATTACCTATTTTTCGCATAGTTATTTTAACCTCTGGCTCTGATACCTCTCCTACTGCTTTAAAGTTTGACATGATTTTCATTCAAACAAACGTTTCATGTAAAAGCTGATAGGATCAGGACTTCTGTAGGCATACATAGTGTGGAAAAGGAATGGTATTTCGGAAGTTGTTTTGAAAAGGTTGATATGGGGAACATGTTAGAGGTCCATTGTAATGCATTAAGATGGACTGGTACAAACCTTTTCTTTTAGAATGTTGAGTATGAAATGCGTAAGACCTTAAGTTTGCTCTGATGTTTCTTTAAGGAAATGATTGCGATTGAGCAAAGATCACACTTCAGTTATTCTGTTGTAGGAATGCTGATCTTTCAAATGCTCCTGTGAGTCTGTTACTAAGCTATCCCTCAGGTAAGTTCATAAAAGTTATAGTGATGTAGTATTGACATTTTGTGCAGTGAATTCCCTAGAGGGTAGTTGCAGGATAAGAGTGTCCCCAGCAACGATGAGGAAGCAGCATGCTGGGACGGTGACGGGGAGATGTCACATTTATCAAAGTCATTGCATGCCACACACACTCTGGTCCTCCTTCAAGGAGCATGCCTCTGTCACCTCTTGCCCTTGTCTCAATTTCACCTTTCCCCTAGAGCCGTGGGACCTTGTCTGATGTAATTTCTGGAATGTTGAGGCTCTAGGAAAATGAGGACATGGGCACATGGCATTCAAATTTGGAAGGTTTAGCAACCCTCAATGTCCAAAAACCACCACAATTGTTGCCAGACAGTAGGGAGAGGGGTAAATATAAGCCAGTTGACAAGGGGGTTGTAAAAGACACAAAGATACTTCATCCTCAAGCACATTTCTGGACTACCAAGAAATATGGCCCTGCCTTTAAAATATGGCCCTGACATTAACTTTACGACTTGCCACACTCACTTTTCTGTACTTTGTACGGACTCATGTCAACACCTAATCAAGCATGTGTTTTTGCTGTGTCTGCAATAGCTGATTTATTTACTGTCACTCTAACAACTGTCACTCGAACAACTGTCAAGCAGTATAGCCAATGCTCTTAGCGGTTCATTAACATATAGGACTGTTTAAACATTTCACGCTTTACTTAAAGTTATAGTGTGTCTATATGTTTTCGATAAGCAAAGCAGTCCACTGAAAGTTATTTTAAGTGTCATTTGTGTTTTCTTTTATGCCTTAAATCCCTTTTTTGTGCTTTTCCCTTAATAATGTTGCTTTATATGTGTGTGGAGGTGTGAAGGGAGGAGTCATTGACTGATCATGTATTTTTGTCTCCCTCACTTACAGTTGGGCATTGCCATTGGCTTCCTGGTGCCGCCCATCCTCGTGCCAAATGTTGACGATATGGATGAGCTGGCATACCACATCAGCATCATGTTCTACATAACTGCTGGAATGGCCACCGTGATCTTTATCCTCGTGGTCTTTGGTAAGTCCTGGCCATTCTAATACATACAGTATGGCCTATGGCTAACACACAGAGCTGGTCAGTAGTTACTCCTTCCTAAGCTCATTCCCATTATAAATATAGCTCTTTCAGTCATTATGAGCCTTGAGGTGTTGAATTCATTACATTTTAATGTCAGTATTTCCTCTCCCCTGGGATTGTCTATGTATCAACAACTCATAATAAACGGAGCCACGGCCCATAACCTTGTGACCTTGTTTTCAACTTGCATCATTGTAAGATAATTTTTAAACGGGGACACTGAGAGCTCCGCTTTGGCAGTTTGAATATGATTACATTGCAGCATTGCATCTCCGGGGCTTATCATTGGGTCTGCAGTTCTGTAGTCTCCTGTCCTGGATGTCTACTTGTCCCTGGCAGTCATGTTCTCCTGGCAGTGTTGGTGGATAGGTCAGCAGTCTCAGGGATTAGTGCGTGTTGAGATGTGCTCTGAACAGACCACTCAATGTCTCTTCACTCACTTGCTGTGGCTACCACATGGCTGCAATCTATGTAATTGACCGTGGTTTGAGGAGCTCGTTGAACTGCCTTTTAAAGACCAGGTCATCCCACTTCCTATTTGTGGCCTCCCATGTTTTGTTGAAGGAGGCACATTGGGCAAGCTTAGACATGGAACCTGGCCTTAGAAGAAGAACTGGAGCCATGGTGGGAGGCAGTGGGCAGATAGTGGCCTGGCCAGCAACACTGTTGCAATTAGGGGATAGGATGCATATTTTATTTATTTCCTATCTTTCGGCTATAGCTATTGGATTTCTCAGTCAGATGAGGTTTGCTGCTGAGTGGTTGATCCCACCTCAAACTGCTACTATATATCCCTTGTGACTCTGTATTCAACATTTATTTATTCTGAGAATGAAACTGATACATACTGTGTGTTCAGTCTGTAAGTCTTTAAACAAGCAGGAATCTGTTTCTCAAAGGCCCTAAGATCAACCAATGTTTGATATAAAGGTGTGTTTAAACATTATTATTATTATATTATTATTATTATTATTATTATTATTAAACAAACAGGCAATGTAGATCACAGTGTGCTGATGTCGTGGCTGTACTGTGTGTCACCCATCTGTGGTTATGACTGTGAGCTGGGTGCTGTGAGATATCTGATGCTTATTGAAGCCCTCTGTTAGCTTGGTGCTGTAAGATATCCAGGGTTTGGAAGGTTACTTTCTAAATGTAATCCGTTACAGTTACTTACAGAGAGAGAGAAAGAGAACGCATGGGATGGCCATTAGCAACAAAATTGTGAAAGCTTGGCCATCACCTGTCCAAAATTGTAATCAGTAAAGTAATTACCCAAACTCAATTACGTAATTGGATTACTTTCAGTTACTTTTGGATTACTTTCCCATTAAGAGGCATTAGAAGAAGATTAAAAGGATCCATCAAATGCATTTGGTGTGTCATCATAGTGGTCTCTGACTTGTGGTCAGACTCGCTCAGGTGGAACAAACTTAAACTTGTGATTATTTTTTTTCTTTCAATGGTACATTGAATGTCATTGAGAAAACAGAAAGGTGTCATAATGTATTTTTACATTTTAAAGTAATCTAAGAAGTAATCATCTAGTTTTTCTAAAGTATCTGTAATCTGATTACAATATTTTTGCTAACAATGTAACTGATTACATGTAATCAGTTACTCCCCAACCCTGAAGATATCTGACGCCTTTTGAAGCCCTTTGTTAGCTTGGTGCTGTAAGATATCTGACGCCTTTTGAAGCCCTTTGTCAGCTTGGTGCTGTAAGATATCTGACGCCTTTTGAAGCCCTTTGTCAGCTTGGTGCTGTAAGATATCTGACGCCTTTTGAAGCCCTTTGTCAGCTTGGTGCTGTAAGATATCTGACGCCTTTTGAAGCCCTTTGTCAGCTTGGTGCTGTAAGATATCTGACGCCTTTTGAAGCCCTTTGTCAGCTTGGTGCTGTAAGATATCTGACGCCTTTTGAAGCCCTTTGTCAGCTTGGTGCTGTAAGATATCTGACGCCTTTTGAAGCCCTTTGTCAGCTTGGTGCTGTAAGATATCTGACGCCTTTTGAAGCCCTTTGTTAGCTTGGTGCTGTAAGATATCTGACGCCTTTTGAAGCCCTTTGTCAGCTTGGTGCTGTAAGATATCTGACGCCTTTTGAAGCCCTTTGTCAGCTTGGTGCTGTAAGATATCTGACGCCTTTTGAAGCCCTTTGTTAGCTTGGTGCTGTAAGATATCTGACGCCTATTGAAGCCCTTTGTTAGCTTGGTGCTGTAAGATATCTGACGCCTTTTGAAGCCCTTTGTCAGCTTGGTGCTGTAAGATATCTGACGCCTATTGAAGCCCTTTGTTAGCTTGGTGCTGTAAGATATCTGACGCCTATTGAAGCCCTTTGTTAGCTTGGTGCTGTAAGATATCTGACGCCTATTGAAGCCCTTTGTTAGCTTGGTGCTGTAAGATATCTGACGCCTATTGAAGCCCTTTGTTAGCTTGGTGCTGTAAGATATCTGATGCCTATTGAAGTTCTCTGCTAGCTGTACAGATAGGTAGAGTAGAGGCTTTAGAGGGTAGTTGGTGAGTGGGTCCACTCTATGAACTCCTGCCCCAGTGGGCTGATCTCTCCTCCCCTCCCTCTCAGACTGAACATTGGAGCTGGCCTCTCCAGCGTGGCTATTGTTGACTTACTGACTGACTCACTCTGGGAAGCACCAGGGGCGTGGAGGAAGAGAGGGGGCCTGATAGGGCAAACAGTTACTGGTGCATCTCATCTCTCCAACTCCTTGTGTCTCCTTATCGTATCTCTCCAGTCCTCAGGCGAATTTCCAGACATGCATCATCTCTCCTTCATTCTCTTGTTCTCTTGTTCTCTTTTTCTCTTGTTCTCTCTCAATTCAATTTCAATTCAAGGGGCTTTATTGGCATGGGAAACATATGTTTACATTGCCAAAGCAAGCGAAATGGATAAACAAAATAAAAAATTAAGAATAAAGACAGTTCCAAAAGAATAAAGACATTTCAAATGTCATATTATGTCAATATACAGTGTTGTAATGATGTGCAAATAGTTAAAGTAAAAAAGGGAAAATAAATCAACATAAATATGGGTTGTATTTACAATGGTGTTTGTTGCCCTTTTCTTGTGGCAACAGGTCACACATATTGCTGCTGTGAGTGCACACTGTGGTATTACACAGATATGGGAGTTTATGAAAACTGGATTTGTTTTCGAATTCTTTGTGGGTCTGTGTAATCTGAGGGAAATGTGTGTCTCTAATATGGTCATACATTTGGCAGGAGGTTAGGAAGTGCAGCTGTTTCCACCTCATTTTGTGGGCAGTGTGCACATAGCCTGTCTTCTCTTGAGAGCCAGGTCTGCCTACGGCAACCTTTCTCAATAGCAAGGCTATGCTCACTGAGTCTGTACATAGTCAAAGCTTTCCTTATTTTTGGGTCAGTCACAGTGGTCAGGTATTCTGCCAATGTGTACTCTCTGTTTAGGGCCAAATAGCATTCTAGTTTGCTCTGTTTTTTTTGTTAATTCTTTCCAATGTGTCAAGTAATTATATTTTTGTTTTCTCATGATTTGGTTGGGTCTAATTGTGTTGCTGTCCTGGGGCTCTGTGGGGTATGTTTGTGTTTGTGAACAGAGCCCCAGGACCAGCTTGCTTAGGGGACTCTTCTCCAGGTTAATCTCTCTGTAGATGATGGCTTTGTTATGGAAGGTTTGGGAATCGTTTCCTTTTAGGTGATTGTAGAATTTAACGGCTCTTTTCTGGATTTTGATAATTAGCGGGTATCGGCCTAATTCTGCTCTACATGCATTATTTGGTGTTTTACGTTGTACACAGAGGATATTTTTGCAGAATTCTGCATGCAGTCTCAATTTGGTGTTTGTCCCATTTTTTGAATTATTGTTTGGTGAGTGGACCCCATACCTCACAACCATAAAGGGCAATAGGTTCTATAACTGATTCAAGTATTTTTAGCCAGATCCTAATTGTTATGTCAAATTTTATGTTCCTTTTGATGGCATAGAAGGCCCTTCTTGCCTTGTCTCTCAGATTGTTCACAACTTTGTGGAAGTTACCTGTGGCGCTGATGTTTAGGCCAAGGTATGTATAGTTTTTTTGTATGCTCTAGGGCAACGTTGTCTAGATGGAATTTGTATTTGTTTTTTTTGGGCAATTTTAACCGCACACTTGTTTGTGTACATGGATTTTATAATGTCGTATGTTTTTCCCCAAACTCCACTTTCCATCAATTTGTATAGCAGACCCTCATGCCAAATTGAGTCAACAAAGAATGAGAAGACTTTGCCTTTGTTTTGTTTTGTTTGTTTGTCAATTAGGGTGTGCAGGGTGAATACGTGGTCTGTCGTACGGTAATTTGGTAAAAAGCCAATTTGACATTTGCTCAGTACATTGTTTTCACTGAGGAAAGTCTGCTGTTAATGATAATGCAGAGGATTTTCCCAAGGTTGCTGTTGACGCATATCCCATGGTAGTTATTGGGGTCAAATTTGTCTCCACTTTTGTGGATTGGGGTTATCAGTGCTTGGTTCCATATATTGGGGAAGATGCCAGAGCTGAGGATGATGTTAAAGAATAGCCAATTGGAATTTGTGGTCTATATTCTCTCTCTCTCTGAGATAGGCCCTGTTTCTTGCCTAGAGTGTGCTGTACCACCCTGGCTGTAACTTTGGACCTTCCTGTCCCACAGTCCCCCAGAGCTCTTTGACTGCCTGTGACTGCCCTGCCTCCTACGGTGCTCAGGTGTCTGTGTTGATTGATATGAGCACAGATGGGATTTTAGCCACATGGGATGGCCATTGGCCAAGCTTTCACTATTTTGTAACTATCACCAGCTTATTTGGGTGACTGCTTCTTGTTTTTCTTAGGGGAACAGACGAGGGGGAGGATTGGCTTGTGGTTGGATCCAATTTCGAACATTCTCTTTTAAAGGGCTCTGACAGGCAGGAGCACAGTTGTGGAACTTCAGATTCTACATCAGACTCTTTTCTAATATATTTAGGGTGTTTCTAGATAATGTATGAATGGTCCAGTGTCAGGGGAATTGCATACAAACTTCTACACTACAGTATATCAGCATTATTACATTATCATTCTCGGTTCTCTGTGTCCAACAGTGTTCCAAGAGAAGCCGGAAATCCCTCCCACCCTGGCTCAGGCCCAGGCCAGGAACATCCCGCCAGAGGAGTACTCCTACATGGCCTCTATCCTGAGACTGCTGCGTAACCTACCCTTCATGCTCCTCGTCATCAGCTATGGTGGGTCCTATTCACCCTCAAACCACACCCATACTCCTATTATTTGAGAAAACAAAAAGCCAGGATACCTATGGCTGGTCAGATCAATAGAGGGTCATTATCAGTTTGTGCAGAGATATGTGAATATATCTCTCACTATATTTTCATATTCAGGGCACTGTACATGTGTACATCTGAAGGTCTCTTAAAACAGTGAGGTTTGAGGATTTGAAGTTTACCGTCAGATTCTTAGGGTTGAAAGGTCACAATCCTGTAGTTGATGATTAACTAATTGAAGGTGTAATGTAGCATTACTAGTCCATAAAAGTGTTCCCTCAGGTCAGCTCAGCCTGATGACGTTTCTACTGAATTGTTGGCTGCTGTGGCTGTGTCATCTCAATATCAACGATGACTTAAATGCAGTTAAATTTTTACATATGTCATGCCCTCTAACGTCAATTACAGTGACACCGGTGTTTGGAAATATGACGTTTTACTTGGTTAGATTTGTAGTTTTTTTGTAAATGTTTACATTGTTTACCATTTGATGTGGCAACTTAGGATGTTCAGAAATAAGACAAAAACCTTAAGGGCAAAGCTGTCCATACCAAAGAAATATGGAGTGACACGTCACAATCTATGCCAAAGTCAAATAGTCTCTCCTGTAAGGGTTGGTGTGAGGTTTGACCCAGGTGCGGTGCAGGATAGACAGTAGGCAGTTGGCAAGGATGGTGAAACAAGGATCTTTACTGGTGGTCCAAAAGCCAGGATACAAAACAACAGACTATACACGAAAACAAATGAGGAGCACATAGGTCTCCAAAAAACAGGCTGACAACAAACAATATGAAATACTAACTCTTACTGGAAAAACACAATGACACAGGGAGAACACTTCTTGAGTACCTGTAACTCCGTCACGTTGTCACGCTCGTCGGGAACAGAGGAGGACCAAGGCGCAGCGTTGAATGCGAACATATTTATTTATATAATGATCACACGATCAAAAACAACAAAACGATGACGTGACAGTCAATGGTCAAACACAAACCAACACGAACAAGAAACCACAATGAATGAATGCCTAACGGCTACCTAAGTATGACTCCCAATCAGAGACAACGAGCTACAGCCGTCTCTGATTGGGAGCCACCCTGGCCAACATAGATATACCACAACTAGAACCAACACACATGAAAACTCACACCCTGGCTCAACATACTAGAGTCCCCAGAGCCAGGGCGTGACAGTACCCCCCCCTAAAGGCGCGGACTCCGACCGCGCCAACCAAATACCACAGGGGAGGGACCGGGTGGGCACTCCGCCTTGGCGGCGGATCTGGCTCCGGGCATGATCCCCACTCGCTCTCTAACCCCCCAAAGTACCCCTGGTCCGGTCTGGCCCTGCTGACCGGAGCTGGACTGCACACTGGTGGAGCGGATTGCTCTAGCTCCGACGTGAAGCAGCTGACCCGTGCTGAACCAGGCACCAGTGGAACAGGCACGGGCTGTGCCGGACTGACGACGCACACCACTGGCTTGGTGTGGGGAGCAGGAACGGCCCGAGCCGGGCTGACGAAACGCACCCCTGACTTGGTGCGGGGAGCAGGAGCGGGCCGAACCGGGCTGACGAAACGCACCACTGACTTGGTGCGGGGAGCAGGAACGGGCCGAGCTGGGCTGACGAAGCGCACCACTGACTTGGTGCGGGGAGCAGGAACGGGCCGAGCCGGGCTGACGAAGCGCACCACTGACTTGGTGCGGGGAGCAGGAACGGGCCGAGCCGGGCTGACGAAGCGCACCACTGACTTGGTGCGGGGAGCAGGAACGGGCCGAGCCGGGCTGACGAAGCGCACCACTGACTTGGTGCGGGGAGCAGGAACGGGCCGAGCCGGGCTGACGAAGCGCACCACTGACTTGGTGCGGGGAGCAGGAACGGGCCGAGCCGGGCTGACGAAGCGCACCATTGGCCTGGTGCGGGGAGCAGGAACAGGCCGGACCGTACTGGGGACACACACCACTGGTCCTACGCAGGGATCTGGAATGGGCCGGACCGGACTGGTAACACACCCCAGTACCTCTCGCCGTGCCTCTACACCTTCCATCCCCTCTTCGACCAGTGGCCCCCGTAACCTGGCGGCCTCCTCTGCCAACCCGCTGGGCCGCTCTGCCGCGGTCTCCTGCTGGCCCATCGTCCACGGCGTTAGCCCCCCCCTAAAAAATTTCTGGGCGTCTCTCCTACCCGTGGACCAGGTCTCCATGTCCCTCGCCAGCCTTTCGCCCTTCTGCCTCCATGTCAAGCCCTTCTCTTCCTCACCCGGCTTGACCCAGTCGAGGAGGCGAAGGAGATCTGCTAGAGATCTCCCTGGCGATGGCTCCTGGACACGCTGCTTGGTCCAGTCTTGGTGGTTTCTTCTGTCACGCTCGTCGCGAACAGAGGAGGACCAAGGCGCAGCGTTGAATGCAAACATATTTATTTATATAATGATCACACGATCAAAAACAACAAAACGATGATGTGACAGTCAATGGTCAAACACAAACCAACACGAACAAGAAACCACAATGAATGAATGCCTAACGGCTACCTAAGTATGACTCCCAATCAGAGACAACGAGCTACAGCCGTCTCTGATTGGGAGCCACCCTGGCCAACATAGATATACCACAACTAGAACCAACACACATGAAAACTCACACCCTGGCTCAACATACTAGAGTCCCCAGAGCCAGGGCGTGACACACGTGCTCCGACACTGATACGTTCTGCTTGACATCAAGGAACTAGAAGAGAAAACTGAGCAAGGGAACACAGGGAAGTGAGGGCATAAATACACAGGTGAATCAGATAGCCACAGGTGACACCAATAGGCAGATAATTAGTCCCGACTGTGAGTGAGGTGCCTATGGTTATCGGAGGAACTGCGACCCACTCCTGTAACACTCTCTCTTGCACTAGTGTAGTAGTAGACTGTCTAAGGGCCAGGTATGGGTTCCATGTGTGTGTCTGCCAGGCTTCCTTTAGGACAGGGCCAGTGAAATCCAAACACAGTGTCCCATGTGGATCCCCCTGCTCTCCCTGCAGGCCTCCTCGCTCAGACTAAATAAAGACCTGCTCCTCTGCAGACTACAGAACGTACATGTTTCTTTATGTTTTCTGCAGGGCTGAATGTCGGTTGTTTCTACGCTGTTTCCACACTGCTGAACCGGATGATTATTGAGCATTATCCAGTAAGTCACACCACAAATCTTAACACAACCAAGTCCCTCTGTGTCACTGGCCATGACCTGCAGTTATTGCCACACATATTCAAATTAAGATATTGAGATGTTCCTTCCCCAAATAAGTACAATATTTAAATGTGTAGTCTATAATTCAGGGTATTTTCTAAAGACACTTAAACTGACAATTCTATAGTACCGAAAAATATAACTGGGATCAAAAAGATAACTAGTATCATGGTGTAGCAAGTCAGCTCACCCCAGATAAAATAACTGAAGGGTGTGAGAGGGTTAGGATGTCTAATGTTTAACTGCAGAATTATGCCTAAAGACAAATTCTGTCATTTTCACCTTCCCTGAAGGGTGAAGAGGTGAATGCTGGGAGAATTGGCCTCACCATTGTTATTGCTGGGATGGTGGGGTCCATCATATGTGGGATCTGGTTGGACAAGACCAAAACCTACAAGTAAGATACTCTTCTCCCTCCTAGGACTGAACATTTGAGAGTACCCAAGAAAGACTTAACTGAAAAAACCCACACATTATTACATCAGCATTATGCTCCTAGATACAGCTCTTTTTTGTGACTTTGATATCTCAGTGGCTCTTTCTTAGAACTAAGTAACTGAATAAGGTAACATACACAAGGTCCCCAGTCCCAACCTAAGACACATGTCATAACATCATAATAGTGTGGCTGTAGCTGGTTGCTGACAAGGCTGCTGACTCTAATCTTTAATCTGATGACACAAGAAGATTCCCAGCAATTGTCATGATCCTCTGAAGCTTTTTGTTCAAGCTCTGTAATCAAGTCAGTCAACCGAACACTCTTTATGTAGATAACATTACCTCTGTTTTCTGCCGCCATCAGACTCCTCTAACAAATTGTACTATTATGTGTGTTTTTTCACGTTATTTGTAATTTATTCTGTACATAATGTTTCTGACACCGTCTCTTATGACCAAAAAGAGCTTCTGGATATCAGGACAGCGATTACTCACATTGAATTGGACGAAGATTTTTTCTTCAACGAGTCGGACGCAAAGGATATTTTACAGACGCCCGACAAGGCCCAAATCGCCGTCATTCGCATGGGAAAGAGACGGTGATATCGTAGATGTAGGTCGGGGTGCCTTGTAAGGATCTGACGGCGAGCGAGTAAACTGCCTCTTCCATCAATCCTATTAAACAATGTTCAATCATTTGAAAATAAATTGGACGACCTAAGATTAAGGTTATCCTACCAACAGGATTTTAAAAACTGTAATATCTTATGTTTCACCGAGTCGTGGCTGAACAACGACATGGATAACATACAGTGGGGAAACATAGCATTTAGTCAGCCACCAATTGTGCAAGTTCTCCCACTTAAAAAGATAAGAGTAATTTTAATCATAGGTACACGTCAACTATGACAGACAAAATGAGGGAAAAAAATCCAGAAAATCACATTGTAGGATTTTTAATGAATTTATTTGCAAATTATGGTTATTTGGTCAATAAAAAAAGTTTCTCAGTACTTTGTTATATACCCTTTGTTGGCAATGAAACAGGTCAAACGTTTTCTGTAAGTCTTCACAAGGTTTTCACACACTGTTGCTGGTATTTTGGCCCATTCCTCCATGCAGATCTCCTCTAGAGCAGTGATGTTTTGGGGCTGTCGCTGTGCAACACGGACTTTCAACTCCCTCCAAAGATTTTCTATGGGATTGAGATCTGGAGACTGGCTAGGCCACTCCAGGACCTTGAAATGCTTCTTACGAAGCCACTTCTTCGTTGCCCGGGCGGTGTGTTTGGGATCATTGTCATGCTGAAAGACCCAGCCACGTTTCATCTTCAATGCCCTTGCTGATGGAAGGAGGTTTTCACTCAAAATCTCACGATACATGGCCCCATTCATTCTTTCCTTTACACGGATCAGTCGTCCTGGTCCCTTTGCAGAAAAACAGCCCCAAAGCATGATGTTTCCACCCCCATGCTTCACAGTAGGTATGGTGTTCATTGGATGCAACTCAGCATTCTTTGTCCTCCAAACACGACGAGTTGAGTTTTTACCAAAAAGTTATATTTTGGTTTCATCTGACCATATGACATTCTCCCAATCCTCTTCTGGATCATCCAAATGCACTCTAGCAAACTTCAGACGGGCCTGGACATGTACTGGCTTAAGCAGGGGGACACGTCTGGCACTGCAGGATTTGAGTCCCTGGCGGCGTAGTGTGTTACTGATGGTAGGCTTTGTTACTTTGGTCCCAGCTCTCTGCAGGTCATTCACTAGATCCCCCCGTGTGGTTCTGGGATTTTTGCTCACCGTTCTTGTGATCATTTTGACCCCACGGGGTGAGATCTTGCGTGAAGCCCCAGATCGAGGGAGATTATCAGTGATCTTGTATGTCTTCCATTTCCTAATAATTGCTCCCACAATTGATTTCTTCAAACCAAGCTGCTTACCTATTGCAGATTCAGTCTTCCCAGCCTGGTGCAGGTCTACAATTTTGTTTCTGGTGTCCTTTGACAGCTCTTTGGTCTTGGCCATAGTGGAGTTTGGAGTGTGACTGTTTGAGGTTGTGGACAGGTGTCTTTTGATACTGATAACAAGTTCAAACAGGTGCCATTAATACAGGTAACGAGTGGAGGACAGAGGAGCCTCTTAAAGAAGAAGTTACAGGTCTGTGAGAGCCAGAAATCTTGCTTGTTTGTAGGTGACCAAATACTTATTTTCCACCATAATTTGCAAATAAATTCATTAAAAATCCTACAATGTGATTTTCTGGATTTCTTTTCCTCAATTTGTCTGTCATAGTTGACGTGTACCTATGATGAAAATTACAGGCCTCTCTCATCTTTTTAAGTGGGAGAACTTGCACAATTGGTGGCTGAATAAATACTTTTTTCCCCCACTGTACAGCTGGCAGGATATACGCCACATCGGCAGGATAGAATGTCTGACTCCGGTAAGACAAGGGGTGGCGGTCTGTGTATATTTGTAAACAACAGCTGGTGCATAAAATCTAATACTAAGGAAGTCTCAAGGTTTTGCTCGCCTGAGGTAGAGTATCTCATGATAAGCTGTAGATCACACTATTTACCAAGAGAGTTTTCATCTATATTTTTCGTAGCTGTTTATTTACCACCACAAACCAATGCTGGCACTAAGATTGCACTCAATTAGCTGTATAAAGCCACAAGTAAACAGGAAAACTCTCATCCAGAGGCAGCGCTCCTAGTGGCCGGGGACTTTAATGCAGGGAAACTTAAATCCGTTCTACCTAATTTCTACCAGCATGTTAAATGTGCAACCAGAGGGGAAAAAAACTCTAGACCACCTTTACTCCACACACAGAGACGCGTACAAAGCTCTCCCTCGCCCTCCATTTCGCAAATCTGACCATAACTCTATCCTTCTGATTCCTGCTTATAAGCAAAAACTAAAGCAGGAAGCACCAGTGACTCGGTTAATAAGGAAGTGGTCAGATGACGCAGATGCTAAGCTATAGGACTGTTTTGCTAGCACAAACTGGAATATGTTCCGGGATTCTTCCAATAGCATTGAGGAGTACACCACATCAGTCACTGGCTTCATCAATAAGTGCATCGATGACGTCGTCCCCACAGTGACTGTACGTACATACCACAACCAGAAGCTATGGATTACCGGCAACATCCACACTGAGCTAAAGGGTAGAGCTGCTGCTTTCAAGGAGCGGGACTCTAACCCGGACGCTTATAAGAAATCCTGCTATGCCCTCCGACGAACCATCAAACAGGCAAAGAGTCAATACAGGACTAAGATTGAATCGTAATACAACGGCTCTGATGCTCGTCGGATGTGGCAGGGCTTGAAAACTATTACAGACTACAAAGGGAAGCACAGCCGCGAGCTGCCCAGTGACACAAGCCTAGCAGACGAGCTAAATCACTTCTATGCTCGCTTCGAGGCAAGCAACACTGAAGCATGCATGAGAGCATCAGCTGTTCTGGATGACTATGTGATCATGCTCTCCGTAGCCGATGTGAGTAAGACTTTTAAGCAGGTCAACATTCACAGACGGATTACCAGGACGTGTACTCCGAGCATGCGCTGACCAACTGGCAAGTGTCTTCACTGACATTTTCAACATGTCCCTGACTGAGTCTGTAATACCAACATGTTTCAAGCAGACCACCATAGTCCCTGTGCCCAAGAACACTAAGATAACCTGCCTAAAAGTGCTTTGAAAGGCTGGTCATGGCTCACATCAACACCATTATCCCAGAAACCCTAGACCCACTCCAATTTGCATACCACCCCAGCAGATCCACAGATGATGCAATCTCTATTGCACTCCACACTGCCCTTTCCTACCTAGACAAGAGGAACACCTACGTGAGAATGCTATTCATTGACTACAGCTCAGCGTTCAACACCATAGTGCCCTCAAAGCTCATCACTAAGCTAAGGACCCTGGGACTAAACACCTCCCTCTGCAACTGGATCCTGGACTTCCTGACGGGCCGCCCCCCATGTGGTAAGGGTAGGTAACAACACATCTGCCACGCTGATCCTCAACACGGGGGCCCCTCAGGGGTGAGTGCTCATTCCCCTCCTGTACTCCCTGTTCACCCGTGATTGCATGGCCAGGCACGACTCCAACACCATCATTAAGTTTGCAGACAACACAAAAGTGGTAGGCCTGATCACCGACAACGAGGAGACAGCCTATAGGGAGGAGGTCAGAGACCTGGCAGTGTGGTACCAGGATAACAAACTTTCCCTGAACGTGATCAAGACAAAGGAGATGATTGTGGACTACAGGAAAAAAAAGAGGACTAAGCACAGCCCTATTCTCATCGACGGGGCTGTAGTGGAACAGGTTGAGAGCTTCAAGTTCCTTGGTGTCCACATCACCAACAAACTATCATGGACAAACACACCAAGACAGTCGTGAAAAGGGCACGACAAAGCCCCTATTCTCTCTAAGGAGACTGAAAAGATTTGGCATGGGTCCTCAGATCCTCAAAAAGTTATACAGCTGCACCATCGAGAGCATCCTGACTGGTTGCATCACCGCCTGGTATGGCAACTGCTCGGCCTCTGACCGCAAGGCACTACAGAGGGTAGTGCGTACTGCCCAGTACATCACTGGGGCCAAGCTTCCTGCCATCCAGGACCTCTATACCAGGCGGTGTCAGAGGAAGGCCCTAAAAATTGTCAAAGACTCCAGCCACCCTAGTCATAGACTGTTCTCTCTGCTACCGCACGGCAAGCGGTACCGGAGCGCCAAGTCTACGTCCAAAAGGCTTCTTAACAGCTTCTACCCCCAAGCCATAAGACTCCTGAACAGCTAATCATGGCTACCCGGACTATTTGCATTGCCCCACTACCCCACCCCACCCCACCACAACCCCCTATTTTACGCTGCTGCTACTATTATTTATGCATAGTCACTTTAACTCTACCCACATGTATATATCACCTCAATTACCTCGACTAACCGGTGCCCCCGCACATTGACTGTACCGGTACCCCCTGTGTATAGCCTCTCTACTGTTATTTTATTTTACTGCTGCTCTTTAACTATTTGTCATTCTCTATTTTTTACTTATCTATTTTTTACTTAACTTATTTTCTTAAAAAACGGCATTGTTGGTTAAGGGCTTGTAAGTAAGCATTTCACTTTAAGGTCTACACATTTTACATTTACATTTAGCAGACGCTCTTATCCATACTGGCCCCACGTGGGAATCGAACCCACAACCCTGGCGTTGCAAGCGCCATGCTCTACCAACTGAGCTACAGGAAACCCATTCCATGAAGCTCCCGAAGATCAGTTCTTGTGCTGACGTTGCTTCCAGAGGCAGTTTGGAACTCGGTAGTGAGTGTTGCAACTGAGGACAGACGATTTTTACGTGCTACGCGCTTCAGCACTCGGCAGTCCCGTTCTGTGAACTTGTGTGGCCTACCACTTCACAATAACAGCACTTACAGCAGCTCTAGCAGGGCAGAAATTTGATGAACTGACTTGTTGGAAAGGTGGCATCCTATTACGGTGCCCCGTTGAAAGTCACTGAGCTCTTAAGTACGGGCCATTCTACTGCCAATGTTTGTCTATGGAGATTGCATGGCGGTGTGCTCGATTTTATACACCTGTCAGCAACGGGTGTGGCTGAAATAACCGAATCCACTCATTTGAAGGGGTGTCCACATTATTTTGTATATAAGCTTTTGTATATATAGTGTATAGGTTCATAAAAACCACACAAGCAAAAACAATGTTACGAACAAATACATTCAATTTCATTACTCCTGTTGTATTTGGCGCATGTGGCAAATACAATTTGATTTGATTTGATTAGTATGTATATATTGAACTTGAAGGAAGCAAGGATGTGGTTCATGTATCCAAAACTCTATTTGTTTGCATTGCTGGAATTGGTCCATGTTGGAAGAGGTTTAGTAACTGCTGATGAGTCATCTTTGAGAACTTTTACCCTGTTAATTAGTGATTAAAAGGTGATTTGTGGAAACGATTGTGTACAGTCTAGTTAATACTGCTCTCATGCTCAAGCAGTAGCCAGACTCACTGTATCTACCTAAGCTTACTCTTAAGTCTTATACACGGTATCCCAATATCTTATCCTTTGTCAAAAATATCCATAGCTTGAAAAGGTAACAATCAGTAATGTTGTGATACTCTCATGAGCACCGGGTTATAAAAAAGTAAACCCAATATGATATTGGATGGGCTGGGCTCTTGCACACAACAGCCTCTCTCATTAGTCACACTAAAGGAAGCACTTTCTGCATGAATGTCTTTTAAATCTCCTATTCAAAGGCAGGCTCGTAGGTGGATTAAGTATTTTTGTTGGAAGTGGGAACCACTGAGGTTCTGGAGGAACTGATTGTGGTATCTGATGCGTCTCCCTGCATACAGTGCCTTCAGAAAGTATTCAGACCCCTTGACTTTTTCCACATTTTGTTAGGTTAAAGCCTTATTCAAAAATCTACACACAATACCCCATAATTAAAAAGCAAAAAAAAGTATTCAGACCCTTTACTCAGTACTTTGTTGAAGCACCTTTAGCAGCGATTACAGCCTCGAGTCTTCTTGGGTATGTCACGATCGTCTAGGAGTGAAGGAGACCAAAGCGCAGCGCGTTGAACGAACATGACTTTAATTGGAAAAAGCACCGAAATACAAAACAAAAGACGACTCGTGAAGTCCACAGTACAACGACTGAAACACGGAACACAGGAACAAAGGAACAAAAACCCACAAACACAAGGTGAAAACACACACTTTAAATATGGCTCCCAATCAGAGATAACGAGCCGACAGCTGACACTCGTTACCTCCGATTGGGAGTCACAAGACCAATTACCCCAAAAACACAAACAAATGAAACGCACCCATACCCAACACCACCAAATGAAATACACCCTGACTCTAACTACACAGTCCCAGAGCCAGAGTGTGACAGTACCCCCCCCCAAAGGCGCGGACTCCGACCGCGCCTACACCCAAGAAATGGGGAGGGCTGGGTGGGTGTTGCTCCACGGAGGCGGCTCTGGCACTGGTCGTGGTCCCCACCCCACCATAGTCACTACCCACTTAGGTAACCTCCTCCAACTGACCACCCAACACCCTAACCCACCTGGATTAAGGGGCAGCACCGGACTAAGAGGCAGCACCGGACTAAGGGGCAGCACCGGACTAAGGGACAGCACCAGGATAAAGGGCAGCACCGGACTAAGGGGCAGCACCGGACTAAGGGGCAGCACCGGACTAAGGGGCAGCACCGGACTAAGGGGCAGCACCGGACTAAATGGCGGATCCTGGCTGGCTGGCTCTGGCGGATCCCGGCTGGCTGGCGGATCCTGGCTGGATGGCTCTGGTGGATCCCGGCTGGACGGCTCCGGCGGATCCCGGCTGGACGGCTCCGGCGGATCCCGGCTGGACGGCTCCGGCGGATCCCGGCTGGACGGCTCCGGCGGATCCCGGCTGGACGGCTCCGGCGGATCCCGGCTGGACGGCTCCGGCGGATCCCGGCTGGACGGCTCTGGCGGATCCCGGCTGGACGGCTCATGGCTGGCTGACGGATCTGGCTGCTCATGGCTGGCTGACGGATCTGGCTGCTCATGGCTGGCTGACGGATCTGGCTGCTCATGGCTGGCTGACGGATCTGGCTGCTCATGGCTGGCTGACGGATCTGGCTGATCCTGTCTGGCGGAAGGCTCTGGCTGATCCCGTCTGGCGGAAGGCTCTGGCTGATCCCGTCTGGCGGAAGGCTCTAGCTGATCCTGTCTGGCGGAAGGCTCTGGCTGATCCCGTCTGGCGGAAGGCTCTGGCTGATCTTGTCTGGCGGTAGGCTCTGGCTGATCCTGTCTGGCGGAAGGCTCTGGCTGATCCTGTCTGGCGGAAGGCTCTGGCTGATCCTGTCTGGCGGAAGGCTCTGGCTGATCCTGTCTGGCGGGAGGCTCTGGCTGATCATGTCTGGCGGAAGGCTCTGGCTGATCCTGTCTGGCGGAAGGCTTTAGCGGCTCCTGTCTGGCGGAAGGCTTTAGCGGCTCCGGTCTGGCGGACGGCTCTGAAGGCTCATGGCAGACGGGCGGCTTAGCAGGCTCAGTACATACGGGCCGTTCATGCAGCGCTTGGCATACGGACAGTTCAGACGGCGTTGGGCAGACGGGCAGTTCAGGCAGTGCTTGGCAGACGGACAGTTCAGACGGCGTTGGGCAGACGGGCAGTTCATGCAGTGCTTGGCAGACGGACAGTTCAGACGGCATTGGGCAGACGGGCAGTTCATGCAGCGCTTGGCATACGGACAGTTCAGACGGCGTTGGGCAGACGGGCAGTTCAGGCAGTGCTTGGCAAACGGACAGTTCAGACGGCGTTGGGCAGACGGGCAGTTCATGCAGCGCTTGGCATACGGACAGTTCAGACGGCGTTGGGCAGACGGACAGTTCAGGCCCCGTTGGGCAGACGGCAGACTCTGGCTGTCTGAGGCGCATCGTAGGCCTGGTGCGTGGTGCCGGAACTGGAGGTACCGGGCTGAGGACACGCATCTCAGGGCTAGTGCGGAGAGAAGCAACAGGGCATGCTGGACCCTGGGGACGCACCGTAGGCCTGATGCGTGGTGCCGGAACTGGAGGTACCGGGCTGAGGACACGCATCTCAGGGCTAGTGCGGGAAGCAGGAACAGGGCATACTGGACCCTGGGGACGCACCGTAGGCCTGATGCGTGGTGCCGGAACTGGAGGTACCGGGCTGAGGACACGCATCTCAGGGCTAGTGCGGGAAGCAGGAACAGGACGCACAGGACTCGGGGAACACACAGGAGGCTTAGTGCGTGGTGTAGGCACTGGTGGTACTGGACTGGAGACAGGAGGTGGTGCCGGAAATACCGGACCGTGCAGGCGTACTGGCTCCCTTGAGCACTGAGCCTGACCAACCTTACCTGGTTGTATGCTCCCCGTCGCCTGACCAGTACAGGGAGGTGGAATAACCCGCACCGGGCTATGTAGGCGAACCGGGGACACCATGCGTAAGGCTGGTGCCATGTAAGCCGGCCCGAGGAGACGCACTGGTGACCGGATGCGTGGGGCCGGCCTCATGACATCTGGCTCAATGCTCAGTCTAGCCCGGCCGATACGTGGAGCCGGAATGTACCGAACCGGGCTATGCCTGCGTACAGGAGACACCATGCGCTCTACTGCGTAACACGGTGTCTGCCCGTACTCTCGCTCTCCACGGTCAGTCCAGGGAGTAGGCGCAGGTCTCCTACCTGACTTCGCCACACTCCCTTCTAGCCCCCCCCCAAGAAATTTTTGGGTAGTACTCTCGGGCTTCCAGCCTTGCCTCCGTGCTGCCTCCTCATATCGCCGCCTCTCGGCTTTAGCTGCCTCCCGCTCTTCACGAGGACGGCGATATTCTCCCGGTTGATCCCAAGGCCCCTCACCATCCAGAATCTCCTCCCATGTCCATGAATCCTTTATGGGAGTCCATAAATCCTGTGTAGGTAGGTCCTGTTGCCTCTTGACACGCTGCTTGGTCTTTTTGTGGTGGGTTTTTCTGTCACGATCGTCTAGGAGTGAAGGAGACCAAAGCGCAGCGCGTTGAACGAACATGACTTTAATTGGAAAAAGCACCGAAATACAAAACAAAAGACGACTCGTGAAGTCCACAGTACAACGACTGAAACACGGAACACAGGAACAAAGGAACAAAAACCCACAAACACAAGGTGAAAACACACACTTTAAATATGGCTCCCAATCAGAGATAACGAGCCGACAGCTGACACTCGTTACCTCCGATTGGGAGTCACAAGACCAATTACCCCAAAAACACAAACAAATGAAACGCACCCATACCCAACACCACCAAATGAAATACACCCTGACTCTAACTACACAGTCCCAGAGCCAGAGTGTGACAGGGTATGACGCTACAAGCTTGGCACACCTGTATTTGGGGTGTTTCTCCCATTCTTCTCTGCATATCCTCTCAAGCTCTGTCAGGTTCAATGGGGAGCGTTGCTGCACAGCTATTTTGAGATCTCTTCAGAGATGTTAGATCGGGTTCAAGTCCGGTCTCTGGCTGGGCCACTCAAGGACATTCAGAGACTTATCCCGAAGCCGCTCTGGCGTTATCTTGGCTGTGTGCTTAGGGTCGTTGTCCTGTTGGAAGGTAAACCTTCACCCCAGTCTGAGGTCCTGAGCACTCTGGAGCAGGTTTTCATCAAGGATCTCTCTGTACTTTGCTCTGTTCATCTTTGCCTCGATCCTGACTGGTCTCCCAGTCCCTGCCACTGAAAAACATCACAACAGCATGATGCTGCCACCACAATGCTTCACCATAGGGATGGTGCCAGGTTTCCTCCAGATGTGACACTTGGCATTCAGGCCAAAGAATTCAATCTTAGTTTAATCGGACCAGAGAATCTTGTTTCTCATGGTCTGAGAGTCCTTTAGGTGCCGTTTGGCAAACTCCAAGCGGGCCTTCATGTGTCTTTTACTGAGGAGTGGCTTCCGTCTGACCACTCCACCATAAAGGCCCGATTGGTGGAGTGCAGCAGAAATGGTTGTCCTTCTGGAAGGTTCTCCCATCTCCACAGAAGAACTCTGGAGCTCTGTCAGAGTGACCATCGGGTTCTTGGTCACCTCCCTGACCAAGGCCCTTCTCCCCCGATTGCTCAGTTTGGCCGGGCGGCCAGCTCTAGGAAGAGTCTTGGTGGTTCCAAACTTCTTCCATTTAAGAATGATGGAGGCCACTGTGTTCTTGGGGACCTTCAATGCTGCAGACATTTTTTGGTACCCTTCCCCAGATCTGTGCCTCGACAAAATCATATCTCGGAGCTCTACGGACAGTTCCTTCGACCTCATGGCTTGGTCTTTCCTCTGACATGCACTGTCAACTGTGGGACCTTATATAGACAGGTGTGTGCCTTTCCAAATCATGTCCAATCAATTGAATTTACCACAGGTGGACTCCAATCAAGTTGTAGAAACATCTCAAGGATGATCAATGGAAACAGGATGCACCTGAGCTCAATTTCGAGTCTCATAGCAAAGGGTCTGAATACTTATGTAAATAAGGTATTTCTGGATTTTTTCGCTTTGTCATTATGGGGTTTTGTGTGTAGATTGCTGAGGAAAAAAAAAAAAAAGAGAATAAGGCTGTAACGTAACAAAATGTGGAAAAGGGGTCTGAATACTTTCCGAAGGCACTGTATCTAAGCTGACAGGCTTCATCCAAGCCTCCTGGCCTGATGGAATGGCAGCTCCATAGACATCATTCATGTCACGATCGTCGTAGGATTGAGTAGACCAAGGCGCAGCGTTGCAAGCAAACATATTCTTTAATGAGTGAAACACGATCAAAACAAACGAAGACGATAACGTGACAGTACACGGTGAAACTAAACTAACTCGAAACAAGAACCCACAAAACCCAAGGAAAAACCGACAGATTAAATATGGCTCCCAATCAGAGACAACCAGCCAACAGCTGACACTCGTTGCCTCTGATTGGGAGTCACACCGGCAAACATAGAAAATAGACAACCTAGAACACCCACCGAAGAAACAAAAAACATAGAATGAACACACCCTGGCTCAACATAATGAGTCCCCGAGCCAGGGTGTGACAGTACCCCCCCCTAAAGGCGCGGACTGCGACCGCGCCTAAATACGAGCAAAACAGGGGAGGGCTGGGTGGGCATTCCTCCTCGGCGGCGGCTCCGGCTCCGGGCTTGATCCCCACTTCCTCTCCAACCCCCCAAAGTACTCCTGGTCCTGTCTAGCCCCGCTGGCCGGAGCCGGACTGACGACACGCGCCCCTGGCTTGGTGCGTGGAACAGGAACGGACCGGACCGGGCTGACGATACACACCCCTGGCTTGGTGCGTGGAGCAGGAATGGACCGGAATGGGCTGGCGACGCGCACCACCGACTTGGTGCGGAGAGCAGGAACGAGCCGGACAGGGCTGACGAGACGCACCACAGACTTGGTGCGGGGAGCAGGAACAGGCCGGACCGGGCTGGCGACGTGCACCACAGGTTTGGTGCGGGGAGAAGGAACAGGCCGGGCCGGGCTGGCGACGCGCACCACAGACTTGGTGCGGAGAGCAGGAACGAGCCGGACAGGGCTGACGAGACGCACCACAGACTTGGTGCGGGGAGCAGGAACAGGCCGGACCGGGCTGGCGACGCGCACCACAGGTTTGGTGCGGAGAGAAGGAACAGGCCGGGCCGGGCTGGCGACGCGCACCACAGACTTGGTGCGGAGAGCAGGAACGGACCGGACAGGGCTGACGAAACGCACCACAGACTTGGTGCGGGGAGCAGGAACAGGCCGGGCCGGGCTGACGACACGCACCACAGGCTCGATGCGGGAAGCAGGAACAGGCCGGGCCGGGCTGACGACACGCACCACAGGCTCGATGCGAGGAACAGGAACAGGCCGGACCGTACTGGGGACACACACCACTGGCCCTACGCAGGGATCAGGAACGGGCCGGACCGGACTGGTAACACACCCCAGTACCTCTCGCCGTGCCTCCACACTTTCCCTCTCCTCTGTGACCAGTGGCCCCCTTAACCTGGCGGCCTCCTCTTCACACCCGCTGGACCGCTCCATCGCGGCCTCCTGCTGCCCCGTCGTCCACGTCGTGAGCCCCCCCCTAAAAAATTTCTGGGGTTCTCTCCTCCCCGTGGACCAGGCCTCCCTAGCTCTCGCCAGACTCTCGATCCATTGCTTCATAGACCAGCCTCTCTCCTCTTCACTTAGCGTGGCCCAGCCGAAACTCCTACTCCCCTGATCCCAGGTCCTTCCTCTCTCCTCTTCACGCTGCTTGGTCCAGTTTTGGTGGGTTCTTCTGTCACGATCGTCGTAGGATTGAGTAGACCAAGGCGCAGCGTTGCAAGCAAACATATTCTTTAATGAGTGAAACACGATCAAAACAAACGAAGACGATAACGTGACAGTACACGGTGACACTAAACTAACTCGAAACAAGAACCCACAAAACCCAAGGAAAAACCGACAGATTAAATATGGCTCCCAATCAGAGACAACCAGCCGACAGCTGACACTCGTTGCCTCTGATTGGGAGTCACACCGGCAAACATAGAAAATAGACAACCTAGAACACCCACCGAAGAAACAAAAAACATAGAATGAACACACCCTGGCTCAACATAATGAGTCCCCGAGCCAGGGTGTGACAATTCAGACATCTGCACAGACAATAATGTCTAATTATGTCCGTTTGACCTTTCTATTTGTTTAGGTCAAATAACACAGGCTGTTGTTTCTCACCACAGACCAGCCATTCATCAAACACATTCTGACCTGATCTTGAACAAACAATGAATCAAAATCAAATCAAATCAAATTTTATTTGCCACATGCGCCGAATACAACAGGTGTAAACCTTACAGTGAAATGCTTACTTACAAGCCCTTAACCAACAATGCAGTTTTAAGAAAAATAAGTGTTAAGTAAAAAAGAGATAAGTAAAAAATAAGAAAATAACAAATAATTAAAGAGCAGCAGTAAAATAAAACAGTAGGGAAGCTATATACAGGGGGTACCGGTACAGAGTCAGTGTGCGGGGGTACAGGAATCATCTATGTGGTTCAGTAGTAGCTGACACCCAATTTTACACATTTGGGAATAACAACTGCAGTGCCAATACCAAGTGTTTACCTGCCAACCTAACCCCCTAACCCTCACTTCACCCAGCTGTCTAAAACACAATCATTCTTCACATGCCATTTGAATATATTCAGCCAAAGCAGTCAACCCAGATTTCTGTTGTTGACATACCTCCATGTGTGAGAGTCACAGGACTAAGTTGTATTAACAACAACTGCTGAGTGGAGCAATGTTTCACATGTGATTGTACAGGAAGAGCTTCACCATAGTAAGCCTGTTGGTGTAGGCCAGAATATGCCGGAGTAATGCTAAGGGAGACTTAGGAATCTTGTTTTTCCTCTCATAAAGAATGGGATGGGAGGTGTTGACAGTGAAGCCACAGCCAGCCTCATCCAACAGTGCTGCATGCCAATTGAGAACTGGAACTTGTTGCTGGTGCTGTGTGTAGGTCTCACAGGCAGTATTGCCCCTAGCCTGCCTGTGGGAAGTTTCAGGACTGGAACTTTTGTGGCCATGTTATGTAAAAGCCATATCCAGATGAGATAAAAACATTGCAGACTCATTCAAATCCTATATGGGGTATACAATATTGAGCAAGGCATCAAATAAAGTTAGAACATTTTAATTTACACAAATATAAAGTAGATTTCATACAGGCGAAAGCAGGACAAAACAAACAAATATTATTTCCCTCTCTCCCCAGGCAGACTACTCTGGCTGTGTATCTCCTGTCCTTTGTGGGAATGGTGGTCTATGCCTTCACCCTGAACTTAAACCACCTATGGGTGGTGTTTGTGACATCAGCGGCTCTAGGGTAAGAGTGAACAAACACTGTGACTAAACACAATGATGTTTGTGAATGATTTGCATATCCCAGCTATTACACCTCTAGCATGTCAGTTGTAAGAAGGGGTGGACTAGACCTTCTTTTCTGGTCACACTGCAGGAACACTGTAAGCTATTTACATTACAAACTGCCTCCTTGCTCTTTAAACAACCACTCTGTGAGAAGAGACAGACAATATCTTGAGACGCTGATTAGTTGTGTTAAAAGACAATTTAATGTAAAGCTCATTTTAATGATTTTGTGCAACATTCATTATTTTACCTTGGAGTTCAATAAGTATTGTATCATTTGTTAATTGATGTATAAAGGAGATGACCAAGAGCTGAAGGTTTAAAGGGTATGCTAGGTAATGGCCTCAGAGGACATTTGATTGTGGAGTTGATTTTCTCCCAGCCCAGTCAGCAGGCATGAAATGTTAAAGTGCTGCTCTTTAGCTCAAGTAACAACAACACTGATAAACCTCCTATGTATTCAGGTTCTTCATGACTGGGTACCTGCCGCTTGGCTTTGAGTTTGCTGTGGAGCTGACCTTCCCAGAGTGTGAGGGCACCTCCTCAGGACTCCTCAACTGTTCAGCTCAGGTAACAGGGACCATACTAATGACAGCATTGAAAGGTTTGTTGTATGCATGAGTTCTACTGTATGTATGAATGTGTTCAGAGATGATCAACTCTCATGCTGACTCCCCTCATTTGCCCTCCATCTTCTTCCAGATATTTGGGATCATATTCACCATCAGTCAAGGGAAGATCATAGACCACTTTGGCACATTCGCTGGGAACATCTTTTTATGTGTCTTCCTCCTCATAGGGACCATTATGACAGGTAGAGTTCCCCCCCCCCCCCCTCCCCCCCCCCCCCCACACACACACACACACAGATTATAGCCCTGTTTCGCAATAACAGAGCAGCTCTACAGTAGATTGAACATTGGACTCATCTGCCTGCAGTTGTTATAGTGAAGCATAGTGACATGTTATGTGATCCACATTATATGGGGCTTTAGTAGTGCATGACTCCTCAGACAATTGTGTCAGTCAAGCAGTAGCTCAGCTGGTAGAGCACGGCACTTGTAACGCCAAGGTAGTGGATTCGATCCCCGGGACCACCCATACACAAAAAAAAAATGTATGCACGCATGACTGTAAGTCGCTTTGGATAAAAGCGTCTGCTAAATGGCATATTTATTTTTTAATTTTTATGTAACAGCTGTGTCTAAGAATCATCATGGAGTAATAATGCCCTCTAGTGGCTCATAGTGATCATGATGAAAATGAACACATTTTCTACACACAGTAGGACATTTCCCACATTGTTTCAGAAGCTATACATGCCCTGTGTATTCCTAAATATCGGTTTCTGAGAAGTTCTGAGAAGTGCCTTTCCTCTCTCTAAATCGTACAGCATTCATCAAGTCTGACCTCCGACGGCAAAAGGCCAACCATCTGGCTGAGACTCAGGCGGCGAGTGTAAGTGTATCTGTTTCTGCTATTTGGTGTCAGCGGTGGGATCTCTGCATTCCAGTTAAAGGGAATGTGTCGGATACTTCCCCTGGCTGATGCTCCATTCAATGGACTATTCTAGTTAGCTGCTTCTCTGGGGCTGGGTTCATCTTGCTTGCTGTGGAGTGGACACAGGGGTCACAGGCGTCACACACCACCATGCTTTTCCTCAGCTTTCTGAAAGCATGACTCTGCACCCGCTGTCAGCTCTCCAGCTCGCTGTATTTGATTGCATGCCTTGCTGGTGTTTGATACAGAATGTATGCTTGAGAAGTTTCTGTTTCATTCAACACGCACACCTGTTTTACAAAGATGCCTTTTGTCACAGATTATTATGACTACAGTTTGCAGAGCTATAGAAAGCTATCCCACAATATCAGGGTGAATTATCATTCTGGTTTATCTGGAGTATAAAACTACAATAATATTACATCACACTGTAGTTTACAATAGGCAATTGCACTCATTTGGCAGCAAAATAAATCATATAAAAATGGCTTGCTCACTCAATATAAAATTGAATTCTCTCAAACAAAATGAGCTTTAATTATATAATAGATTCATAATAAACTTCAGGCTCAACTCACCAGTGGTCAGGGATGATCAGATGTTCAAGATCAACTTTAAATCATTAACAATACTCTCATACTGTACCTAACACATCCATTCTGCTCAGCGCTTGTATTCTTTCTATTATGAGAATATTGCTATCACCTCTTTTATCTCAATGCAGGTTGGGAGCTTTACTCACTTCATTTATGCAAAACTATAATAATCCCATCAATACTTCTCTTAATATTTGAAACCAGTGCAATGTCCCTTGTCTCCAGTAACAGTGCCAAGAGAATTCAAGATCATTTTCTCTCATTTACATTTTTAATTTATGTTGAAAATGGGATGCATGTTAGTCACAGTAAGTAGCATTTTATTAGTGAAAAAGAAAGCTTCGATTTTTTTCTAAGTCTGAAGAGTCTAAATATTACACAATTTTCCTGCTTAATCCATAATCCTTTACAAACCCACTCCAGCTTTTTGTCATATCATTTCCACCCCCCCGTCCTCATTAAGAGGAGGATCTCTCTAGAGGCAGGCGGAGTGTTGGAGTTAGAGGACAGTGTTATGGGAGGGTCTGGTAAGGGCAGAGGGATTATGGTGATGGTGATGGGGGATGATGGCGGTGGTGATTCCCTAGCTGTTGTTCCAGGCTGCAGGCTCCCCATCTCGGGTACAGGACTACGGGGCCACAGCACCCAGCAACCCCCAGGAGCAGCAGTCCTGACACTAACCTCACTAAAACCCAAACACACACCTGCCAAGGTAGGGGCATCAAGTCTTTGAGGTTATATCACACAAGAAAAATGCTGCAGCTGTACAGTACTGTACAAAATGCAATCATAAAGAGCACTGGTATTGGTGATGTGTTGAGATCTCCCATTGGAAGATGAACACATCAAACAATTAATTTACTAAATATTTTCAAAATACTGTAGTCTATAACCCACCTCAATAAGGTGAAAGGTCTTAAACAAAGACATGGCACTTGCTATTTCTTCCAAGTGAAAATAGCAATAACGAGGATTGAGATGCCTTGTGGGATTAGCCAAAACAGATTACAGGGATTGGTAAAGCATTAGGGTCCAAGCAGGTTTGGGAGTTAATATCTGGACAAGGTATTTTCTGTCAGCTAAGCAGTGAGTAAGGCACTAAAGTACTGTAAAACCTTGATGGAAATAAAGTGTTCATGCAAAATCTTTGTTGAAGTATGTCGCTTGCTGCTTGAGTGTAATATTAGAGCTTTTAACTATTTGTGCTTCAGTTGATCATCCTTCTCAAAGCAAAGCCCTACTATATGAGCTCATTGGAAAAATAATCACCCTTTTGTTTATTGTGTAGCACTGACCTTTTCACTTCCAGTTCAGTTTTTTAAGTGAAGCTAATAAACCCGAGAGGAAATGTTTTGGTACCTTACAAAAACGGTCAGGGGATCAATCGTCTGTTTCTGTCTTCCAGAGAAATATGATTATTACCTTTAAAGTGTATACATTACCTGTAAAATGTGGATTTATGTGCTTCTTGCATGAAACACATATTGTTTTGATGACAGCAATACTCGTATATTCTAGTATAACCAAGTTACGCAAATGCCTGTTTGTGTCTTATTTATGCTTCATTTATGAATATGTAAGAAATAATCAATGAGGGGCTATGCGTTGTATGGAAAATAATGAACGATGTGGAAGGTGTGTTCCATGACGCGCTAGAAGAGTGGAACTAACCTTCCACGGAGTTGCATTATTTTCCAGAGAATGAGTTCCAAGTTGATTATCTCCTTTATGCCATGGCTATCATTTCTTTTTCCAGTAGAAATGTGTTCAACATCCACTGAAGTAGCTTTACTAGAACCAAACAAACAGACATGCTAGTTTAGCTAACCAAACCATCAGTCCTAGCTTGCTATTATGAAAATAGAATTCAACAATACCAATACTGTTTTTAATTCAACTTTTGCTTTCAAAAGCATGTAAAAATGAACTATAGCCATGCAAATATACCGTGCGTTCTAGGGAAATAATGCATGCTCTAGAATGTCCTTCAAGCCAGTCAGTAAGGAGTGTTCAACAATACCATGGTATAATGAGACCCAATAAGAAGATGTTCTGTTGTTTGTAAGCTCCACCTCAATTGAAATAACACAATTTAAAGTTTTAACGTAGTAACAATACATAATATAATATTGGAACATCATGAGGAAAATTTCTAATAGTAATGTTTTGATTTAACAGAAACAGGCAGGTCACCCACAGGAAGGCCTCTCACCGCCAGCTACACTGAAGGAGGTCAAGGTATAAGGAGGAAATCCAGTTGGACGAGTGTGAAAAGAAAGAAATCCCATCACACACTGACACAGACACATGGTCAAAAACAACCAAAAGATTTACACACACATACATTTACAAACAGGAACACATGCATACACTAAAAAGTAAGCTGTTTTCCATTTACAACTGTGAAGGTGAGCACATGACAAGTGATTAATTTGGATGAACATGTAATTAATGTACATAATTGAAACTATGACATGGTGGCCTTGGAGGAGGAGGCCTCTCTGAGGAAGTCATAGCCCAGGAATGTGTAGAGTCCGAGGTATGGACACCCTGCTCTGGCTTTAGTTCCAGTGACCGCTATTACTACTGCCCAACATAACTGTCTCCCCAGATCAACTCAAACCATGTAGAGAGGAACACACACAGTATATTACTCATCAGAAGATAACTGGTTTGATTATCAAGCACAACCAAGGGTATTTCAAGTTTTTTGTGCTGATAATTCATATTTAACTGTCACTTTTTCAGAGTACACTATGAATGGTTAATATTTTCATTTTGTTTCTCTAGCTTTAAATACCTCCAATCTAAATATTATAAATGTTGTCTGTGCATTCTGATATGAGCAATATTCAAACTGTGCTTTTTATTTCCTGACATTTGACCAATACCATTATGGAACAGAAAGTATTAATGTAACTGTTCTATTTTTGGAATTTGTTAACGTTAGTTAAAATTAGACTACAGATTCAGTGGTTTCAGTTGAATGGCAGTCTGTTCAGAGGGCCGATCCAGTCAAGCCAACTCACCTAGTGGCTTAACAGGATTTTGAGATTGCCATCTGCCATATAGGATTACAAGGAATATGGTTGATACTGTGCATCTGAGTATGTCTTGGAAGGTCTGAACCTCTTTAACCACATTCTTAGAACAGAAGTCAGAAACTTTGGGACTATTGTACTTAATATTTCTC
Source organism: Coregonus lavaretus (assembly GCF_964263955.1). Classification (NCBI taxonomy): domain Eukaryota; kingdom Metazoa; phylum Chordata; class Actinopteri; order Salmoniformes; family Salmonidae; genus Coregonus; species Coregonus lavaretus. The sequence continues at coordinate 23,417,847 of NC_140005.1, read as the reverse complement.
TGCATTGATTTGTTTAAGAGCCTTTAAAGGAACACTATGATAACAGAATGTGAGCACAAAATATTTAGCGTGGAGAGAGACAATCTAATGGACTTTTTGGAAATAGGCTAGTGTTGTATTTTCTAATGTATATGATTCTCTTAACCTGTATTTATGTTACTGAGAAACCTCTTTCATCTGCTTATTTGACTTGATGTGTTGCGGTTAGAAGTTGTCCAGTGATGTTTATTTTTTAATGATTCTGTAATCTTATAAGTCTATCACTCCAATGATACAGTATATGTTTTGTAGGATCATTGTATCTACATCAAATGGTGATGCAATTTTTAAATGCTTGTCATACTCAGTAATGAAGAACATAATTATAGTTTTGTAAAACTGTTTGTAGACGTTGCTTGGACAAATTCTCTCAGATACTGTGAACAATTGTACCTGGTAATCTGGTGAACTAAAATTTTTAAAATAAAATGAGAAAAATGCTCTCTTAATTTATTAATGGACGTGTTACACCGCAGACACAATCCAGTAACATACTGAAATCACTCACTATCACTGATCAGTTTAGAAAGCAAGACAAAGGCCCAATGTTGAGATCATCCATTAAAGTACTGTGAATGACAGTCTCCCAAACTGCTCATTTACATAAAATATGTTGAAATCCAGTCATAAACCATACCACACAATCAAACCATATTAATACACATAACAAAATCACTGTACATTTTTGCATCATTATTGTATTGTACATCATGAAACATTGATAGACAATCACTGTTCAATTTTCAGTGTAAGAGTGAAACAGCTGTAGCCATAAAAACCATATTATAAACTGGGTGGTTAGACCCCTGAATGCTGATTGGCTGACAGCCGTGTTATATCAGACCGTATACCACGGGTATGACAAAACATTTATTTTCACTGCTCTAATTATGTTGGTAACCAGTTTATTATAGAAATAAGGCACCTCTGGGGTTTGTGGTATATGGCCAATATACCACAGCGAAGGTCTGTGTCCAGGCACTCCGCGATGCGTGGTGCCTAAGAACAGCCCTTAGCTGTGGTATATTGGCCATATACCACACCCCCTCGTGCCTTATTGCTTAAGTATATTGTAGCACATGTACAGATCACATAGCACAGGTATGAGTCACCTGCAAAATAAATCCCACTTATTGTATAGCCCCTCTTAAAAGTTTACACATATTGGACTCATCTTTGTGTCCATACAGTATAGTAAATAGGCCACTCATTCTTCAAGGCAAGAAGCAGTAGACTATCCCACAGCTTTCTCTAGTGGTGGGCTAAACCGTTTTCTACTGCTTGGAATCAGTTCCGCTTCTTCTGCCGTGCACCCACCTCCTCCTGAGGCTCTGGAACACACTGGAACCCAATCAGCATTCCCACGATAGAGAAACCTGGAGAGGTGAGATGATGCAATGGGTTTACTCTGCAATAACAGACACCAGCAGCACAAGCTCTGAGCAAGTTACATCAGATGAAAAATAGAGTTGAGCGATGCACCTTATGTACCTGGTAGTTTCATTTGCTAACACTGTTGTTAATGATTTTAACAAACCAAGCTTACTATTTGATCAGATGGGATTATAGAGCTGCAGTACTTACTCGCCACAATGAGAGGTGCCATAACGCCAATGGTCAGAGGTGCCGTTTTGTAGATGAAGGCTTCAGACAGGAAGTGTCCCAGAGCCAGTACAAATGTCCAAAGGGTGATGTGATAGAGCCTACATGAAGAGGAGACAAAAACTATTTAAGATAACTCCCACAGAACACAAATCACAGTTTATGCACTCACTGTTGCATGAACAGACAACAGTGCAGGGATGCAGGAAACCTTACGTTTTGTTCTGAATGTCGATGGCGCACGTGCAGCGGATAATTGAAGACAACAATGTCCAGATTCCAAATGTTCTTGCTTGGAGGCCATTTACTGTAAAAAGGAAGCATAACCTAAATGAAGTTCTCTGAATTCCTTGCACCTTGGAGGAGACTGAGCATACTGCTGTTGTAAAGCTCCTTTGGTGTAGACAAATCAATGTGTAACCCAGTCTTATACACAGGCATAATAACAACATCCTTCAGGTTGGAGCAAAATCCTGCACTAACACCGGCGCATGCAGGGTAAGATCTGCCATGGCCTGCTTTAGAGAGAAAGTTACAATCCCGTGTAGAAACTACTCACCAAAATATGGTGTCCCCGTGTAGAGTTTCTCAGAGAGGAAGCTGTGATCTCTGAAACTCTGGACAGTGTTTCCCATGGCAATGACAGACACCATGACCAACCAACTCCGCAGAACATTCAGAAAACGACTCATTCTTGCCTTCTGTGGGATGCACCTGCCAGACACGTTGGCTGAGAGTAAGAGGCAGACAGCATAGCAGTTTGCAAAAACTAACAACAAAATAACAGCTTAATTCTGCTTGTTACAGCTCAGATGAATGCTACCTGTCAGGTTGCAATAACCACCTTGATCAAAGGTAGCTAACGTTAGCTAGCTAGTTAGCTACAACAGCAACCATCATTGCTAGCTCGATAAAAACAAAATAATGTATGTGTCTAACTTACCTTCTAAAGTGTAGTTTATACCTGGAGCATACCCAGATTCGACAGTGATCAGCGAGTCGAAATCAATAGGCATACAATGTCAACATGTCTGCAAAAACATCGCTAATGTTTGGAGATTGAGAATATCCTGTGAGTGTCGTTCAATAACTAGCTGATATGGACATTCAATTTGGCCAATTATAGAGCTCAGAAGATGGCTTCATCAAATCGTCCCATTCATCTCAATGGGTCGTTCGACTGGTAACGTGCTTTTAGGTTCCGCCTTATTTCGCTCATTCCACCAATCATTCCAACACAAACCACAGTTGCGAATGTGGGCGCGATTGATTTAGCTCTCCTGGGGCACCGGGCCCCAGCAGACAGAGTGGCGACGATTTACATTCCTACTATAAAAATTAAAACACTAAACATCTGTTAAATTACTTTATCAATTGTTTTAATACTATGCTAGACAATGTAATTAGGCCTGAATGTTCCAAAGCATTCCCTGTGTGACATTCTCTGACCATATGCACCGATTCAGTAGTACATTGCAAACATTGGAATGCACAAATCTGTTTTTTTTCCCTCAATAAAAACATTCTAATTCTTATTTTATGATGCAGATTTGGAAGGTATAATAATCCATCACAAATTGGAAATTGTGGGGCCAAAAACGTCACGTGCTTGAGGACAGTGCGCATGCTCTCTCCATTGGTTGCCAGTCAGTTGTTGTAGTTACAAATAGGCTAGCTACAGGAATACTTTTCATGATGGCTAGCTTGCTACCTAATTGTGGTTCTTCGAATACAGAAGTTTATCCTATGCGGAAGAGTTGGGTATGTTTATATGGTAGTTTTACAGCTGTCATGATTTATAACCTGAATGTTAGCTTGCTCTCTCAATGAAACATATAGTTTGTATTACAAAACACAGTAAAGCTAGCTAGCTAACGTGCCAATCTGGTTACCTAATTTAGCTATCTAGCTAACGTTAGCTAGCTAGCTAACCAATCTCAGACACTTTCTGCAACATCTATCTGGCTGGTATCATGAGTTAGTAATATCTATGTAACATAGCTAGCGTTAGCTGTAATAGCAACACACACAATATTTTACATTTTCAGGGCTAGGTGTTTGACGGTCTTATTGATTCAGCTTGTTGCTGGGCAGTGCTAATATGGACTCAATAATGTATGCATGGTATTATTGATATATAATTCCTCTCAATTGCAGACAGCAGTGTATTCTTCAGTATGACAATGCTGTGTTTTAACTGGACTGATATTTCAACAGTAGATGGTGAGAGCTGGAGATGCCCACAGTCATAACCCCAGATACCTGACTCAAAGCAGATTTCGTCAGGAGGTACTTCCCCCTTCACTGTGGTGGAAATGCCAACTGTGATCCGGGATAAAGAGGATTCAGAGTCCTCCTCAGAGGACGAGCGAGAGTAAGTGGCTGTTCTGATTAAGTGTTTCTAATGGGTTTGTTACATTTCCTTCTAGTTGTAGAAAGTAACACAGAAAAATACACAGATCAATGTTTAAACTCATTGCAACCACAGATATCCTATTAAATTCTAATAGTTATAATATGTAATTATATGCAACAATAATAAACACTGTAAGAATAGCTTTAGCTAAGTGCAGATCCCTGTATAAATATACTGAATAAAGCGTCAATAAGTGGTTAAACATAGTTCACTAGAACTTACCGTGCAATCTAAATTAAGCCTGGCTTATTTGGTGTCTTTAAATGTGATCAATTTGGCACTTAAATAGCCTGGCACCTCCAGTATGTCCTTAAATAGAACATGTACTACCACAGTAGAAGAGGCCAAGAAGTTCACGGTCTAGTCTTAATCTAGTCCTGAATTCAAATTTCATTACGCTACTAAACTCTTTGGCAACTAATTAGTCTGCGAATGCACCTTAGATCATTCTCATACAGTTGTAATGTAATCTGTTAAAGATGTATAGGGATGTGGGTTCGTTTCCCACGGGGGGGCCAGTATAAAAAAAAAAAAGAACACATGTATGTATGCATTCACTAACTGTAAGTCGCTCTGGATAAGAGCGTCTGCTAAATGACTAAAATGTAAATGTATAGAATAGTCCTGTCTCAGACCTGGTCATCAGATACTACAATTAATTATTTATGTCAAGTGTCTTGAGTACCAGACAAATCTCCCTCAAGACATGCAATAGGCCTACCTTATTAGGCACTGCTTGCTTAATATTGTGACTTGAGCCTATATTGGGTAGATATTGGTTTATTACTGGTGGTGATGCTGCAGGGCACTAGCCTAACTATTACATTTCATGAAAGTTCACTACTCTAGTGGCACATGATTTCTAGCAGCACAGCTACTATAACTTTATCATAGTAGTCCATATGTTTATTACAGATACATTACCATAGCTTGCAAGATCTTTGCAAGATTCTTGCATGGTCTGAGTGTAGACTTGGTTTAACAAGCATTACTAGACTAGAGCTTGTGCTGGCCACTGGCGTGTGTTGAGTGACTATTGAAATGACTCTGGAGCTATAGATATCATAATAGATGGGAGATTCAGTTTTGTCTGACATGTCTGAATACCTGAGCCAGGAGCAGGTATTGTTTACTACCGCGCCCAACATTACGGTTGAAGTCTGAAGTTTACATACACTTAGGTTGGAGTCATTAAAACTCGTTTTTCAACCCCTCCACAAATGTCTTGTTAACAAACTATAATTTTGGCAAGTCGGTTAGGACATCTACTTTGTCCATGACACAAGTAATTATTTCACTTTATAATTCACTGTATCACAATTTCAGTGTGCCTTTAAACAGCTTAGAAAGTTCCAGAAAATGATATCATGGCTTTAGAAGCCTGATAGGCTAATTTACATAATTTGAGTCAATTGGAGGTGTACCTGTGGATTTATTTCAAGGCCTACCTTCAAACTCAGTGCCTCTTTGCTTGACATCATGGGAAAATCAAAATAAATCAGCCAAGACCTCAGAAAGAAAACTGTAGACCTCCATAAATCTGGTTCATCCTTGGGAGTAATTTCCAAACACCTGAAGGTACCACGTTCATCTGTACAAACAATAGTATGCAAGTATAAACACCATGGGACCACGCAGCCGTCATACCGCTCAGGAAGGAGACGCGTTCTGTCTCCTAGAGATGAACGTACTTTGGTGCAAAAAGTGCAAATCAATCCCAGAACAACAGCAAAGGACCTTGTGAAGATGCTGGAGGAAACGGGTACAAAAGTATCTATATCCACAGTAAAACGAGTCCTATATCGACATAACCTGAAAGGCTGCTCAGCAAGGAAGAAGCCACTGCTCCAAAGCGCCATAAAAAAGCCAGACTACGGTTTGCAACTGCACATGGGGACAAAGATTGTACTTTTTGGAGAAATGTCCTCTGGTCTGATAAAACAAAAATAGAACTGTTTGGCCTTAATGACCATTGTTATGTTTGGAGGAAAAAGGGGAAGGCTTGCAAGCCGAAGAACACCATCCCAACCGTGAAGCACGGGGGTGGCAGCATCATGCTGTGGGGGTGCTTTGCTGCAGGAGGGACTGGTGCACTTCACAAAATAGATGGCATCATGAGGAAGGAAAATTATGTGGATATATTGAAGCAACATCTCAAGACATCAGTCAGGAAGTTAAAGCTTGGTCGCAAATGGGTCATCCAAATGGACAATGACCCCAAGCATACTTCCAAAGTTGTGGCAAAATGGCTTAAGGACAACAAAGTCAAGGTATTGGAGTGGCCATCACAAAGCCCTGACCTCAATCCTATAGAAAATGTGTGGGCAGAACTGAAAAAGCATGTGCGAGCAAGGAGGCCTACAAACCTGACTCAGTTACGCCAGCTCTGTCAGGAGGAATGGGCCAAAATTCACCCAACTTATTGTGGGAAGCTTGTGGAAGGCTACGTTTGACCCAAGTTAAACAATTTTAAAGGCAATGCTACCAAATACTAATTGAGTGTATGTAAACTTCTGACCCACTGGGAATGTGATGAAAGAAATTAAAGCTTAAATAAATCATTCTCTACTATTATTCTGACATTTCACGTTTTTTAAATAAAGTGGTGATCCTAACTGACCTAAAACAGGGAATTTTTACTAGGATTAAATGTCAGGAATTGTGAAAAACTGAGTTTAAATGTATTTGGCTAAGGTGTATGTAAACTTCCGACTTCAACTGTATCTAGAATGGTCAAGTCTGATAGAGTTCTTCTCCCACAGCATGCCATCTTAAGTGTGGATTTACATTAGTAAAATTTGTGTAGTAAGATATATCTCTCTTCAACATCAGATTTGCAACTTTTCTGTTTACACTACTCTTACTTTAGCCTTGGATGTGGTGTGACCAAAGCCACATTCCTGCTTCGTGTGTATGTGTGTGTACCTATTAGCATACAATAGTATATAGACAAACAAAATAAAGATAGCAATTCAAACTATACAGGAGTTTCTCATCTAAACCATATTGCTCATAATGTTGCACACTTGATTAATGCAACGATTCAGAAATGTGTGGATATTTTAATAGCCTTTTATTTTTTATTTATTATTTTCGTTACACTATAACACTCAGTGTGGGAGACATCTACACCACTATTTCCGGCGGTAGTGTGAGAGACATCTCTCAGAGATTTGAATCTAGAGCTGACTCTTTACACTACAAAAATATATTTCCTGGGACTAGTATGTGTCGTGTAAAGAGGCCCTTATCTCCACCATGATCACAGATAGGTTGGCTGTGTCTGGTACTATCAGATATTTTCAGTGCAATGTTACCAGAGTGTTTGTTACTTGACAGGTTTGTTATTGTTCAGTATCCATGAGACTGTGTGTGGCTCGACCACTCTCTGCTCCGCTAATGTAAACACCTTGTCAGATTGCATTCCACCACCCTAAGGTAAGCTAAGGGTAGCATCATCCAGGATTCTAAACTCAACATTAAGAGACATTAAAGACATCTTGGAAAGCTTTAGGCTAATGGTATGTTGTGTTTGAGATGCTCTTCTCTCTGATTTAGGTTCTTGTTTTATTGGACTTTATATGGCTATTTTGTCACCCATATATCCTATTTTTTGGGGCTTATAATAGAAACTCTACTCTTGAGTAGCTTGATCCTGCATGACCCTCTCAATGTAAGAATAAGAAGAATACTTTATTGATCCGTTTTTCTCTCTGTCTCATCAGGGACCATCCTTGCATTGCCTGGAGTGGCCTCAGCAGGAAGATCCCAGTCCTGGTGTTCTTTGCTGAAGCCATCGTCTCTAAAGATGGAAACATCCGTTCTGTTGGAGGTACTGGTGTCCATAAGAAACATTCTAAAGATATAAGAGGGTATAGAATTCTGTTGAATTCATATCCTGGCCCAATCCTTTAATTTCTGTTGAATGATAATGTTATGTTCCTATTTTGTCTTTAGAACGGTACAACCTGGCCTTCAAGATTGTGCGCACGGAGAGCCGGCTGGTTCGTGGCTTACTGACCAATCATGGATTCCATGAGGTATTACATGAAATATCCAAAGAATGTCTCATTCTGATTCACTTGCACATAAGTTCCTCTCTGTCATGTGTTGTAAGGGGATAAGAGGGCTGTTGTTTTTTCCTGACTGACACTGTCTATGCCAAAGCCTGGAAATACACGCACAGACAAAAAGTTGGCCCACTATAGCATTAATCCTGTTTTACAAGAGAGCACACTCCCATTATCGCTCCATCAAGCACTTACTATTAATTCCTATTTTTTTCACTTCAATGCCACTTGAATCCCACTAAACCCATCATCAGGCAGGCTAGTGTCTGCCACATCATCCCCAGAGCCAAAGTTTAATAACCCTCTATTGCAAACATCTGGCTTTCTCATAGCAGTTAGTGCTGGCCCATGTCAAACCTGCCTCGTCACAAAGGAGCGCAGAAGGTTAGGAATAAAACAGAACAGATAGAAAGGAATATGATGGTGATAAAAATAGCTGGTGAGCTGGCTTCCCTTTGAGATGATTTGAAGATAGAGATTAGCGGCTGAGTATCGGATCTTAGCCTCGGATCCATCCTTATCAAGCCGTCAGGTGATGGATATCAAACAGTAACTGTGGTTATCAACAGTAACTGCAAACCTCATGTTTGCACCAAGGCTATATTTTTCCTGTTATGATGTCCTTAAATTTTCCTATTTATTTCCCCTGCCATTGCGTATAGTTTGGTCTTACTGTGAGTAGTGCCTCTGAATAGTCTGAAGTACATAACGTTGAGATCTGAGCTTGACTGGAAGGTCTGTTTTTCAGATCCATCCAAACAGTAATGACTTCAACCTCATGTGGACGGGGTCTCACCTCAAGCCTTACCTCCTACGCAGCCTTCAAGACTTCCAGAAGGTCAACCACTTCCCCAGGTACGACTGTGTGTCCAACTGTACACAGAGCGGAGTCACATTGGCCTGCTACAGTTCCTGATGTAAAAATTCACATTGCTTCTTTGTTTAAGCCCCTTCAAATCGACCTTGTGTTTATTGGCTTCCACAGGAAAGAACATTTTGTTTGAACCAGTGCCTTTCTAAAACATGAAATTAATCAAACTGTCATGCAGAGGAGTCTTGTTGCCATTGTGTTTGTACAAGCTCTTATTTCTCTCAGCATCCAAGCTGTGGAGAACTCAAGCATTTCGAGCTGAAAGGTCAATGGCCCTGTTCATTTCCAGGTCATATGAACTGACGCGCAAAGATCGGCTGTATAAAAACATCCAGCGGATGCAACAGGCTCATGGCTTTAAAAACTTCCACATCATCCCTCAGACCTTTGTGCTTCCCTCAGAGTACCAGGAGTTCTGTAGTAAGTCTGGCTTGTCTGTTACCATCTATTGACTCTCATTACTGTAAATGTAAACACAATAAGCCACCATGTTTCTCCGCTAGTCTTTCTCACAGCACACCACTCTTCCCTGTCCTCTCTGCCTCACCCCAGGTTATTTCGTCAAGGACCAGGGCCCCTGGATCATTAAGCCAGTAGCATCTTCAAGAGGACGAGGGATCTACCTGGTCAGCAATGTAAGGGATATGCCATAGGAAGAATACTGCACTGTTAAAGTGTTACTTTTGGTCATGTAGTGTATAACACAGAATGTGTACACCTGCTCGTCGAACATCTCATTCCAAAATCATGGGCATTAATATGGAGTTGGTCCCCCCTTTGCTCCTATAACAGCCTCCACTCTTCTGGAAAGGCTTTCCACTAGATGTTGGAACATTGCTGCGGGGACTTGCTTCCATTCAGCCACAAGAGTATTAGTGAGGTTGGGCACTGATGTTGGGCGATTAGGTCTGGCTCGCAGTCGCCATTCCAATTCATCTCAAAGGTGTTCGATGGGGTTGAGGTCAGGGCTCTGTGCAGACCAGTCAAGTTCTTCCACACCGATCTCGGCAAACCATTTCTGTATGGACCTCACTTTGTGCACGGCTGCATTGTCATGCTGAAACAGGAAAGGGCCTTCCCCAAACTGTTGCCACAAAGTTGGACGCACAGAATCGTCTAGAATGTTATTTTATGCTGTAGCGTTAAGATTTCCCTTCCCTTCCCTTCCCCAACTAAGGGGCCTAGCCCTAACCATGAAAAACAGCCCCAGACCATTATTCCTTCTCCATCAAACTTTACAGTTGGCACTATTGGGGTAGGTAGAGTTCTCCTGGCATCCGCCAAACCCAGATTTGTCCATTGGACTGCCAGATGGTGAAGCGTGATTCATCACTCCAGAGAACGCGTTTCCACTGAGTCCAATGGTGGCGAGCTTTACACCACTCCAGCCGACGCTTGGCATTGCGCATGGTGATCTTAGGCTTGTGTGCGGCTGCTCGGCCATGGAAACCCATTTCATGAAGCTCCCGACGAACAGTTATTGTGCTGACGTTGCTTCCAGAGGCAGTTTGGAACTCGGTAGTGAGTGGTGCAGCCGAGGACATATGATTTTTATGCGCTTCAGCACTCTGCGGTCCCGTTCTGTGAGCTGGTGTGGCCTAGTGCCACGTTGAAAGTCACTGAGCTCTTCAGTAAGGCCATTGTACTGCCAATGTTTGTCTATGGAGATTGCATGGCTGTGTGCTCGATTTTAAACACCTGTCAGCAACGGGTGTGGCTGAAATGGCCGAATCCACTCATTTGAAGCGGTGTCCACAAACAGTGCCTTCAGAATGTATTCAGACCCCTTGACTTTTTTTTGTTACGTTACAGCCTTATTCTAAAATGGATTAAATTGATTTTTTCCCCTAATCTACTCACAATACCCCATAATGACAAAGCAAAAACATATTTTTTTGTGTGCTAATTTATTTAAAAAAATTCATCACATTTACATAAGTATTCATACCCTTTACTCAGTACTTTGTTGAAGCACCTTTGGCAGCGATTACAGCATCAAGTCTTCTTGGGTATGACGCCACAAGCTTGGCACACCTGTATTTGGGGAGTTTCTCCCATTCTTCTCTGCAGATCCTCAAGCTCTGTCAGGTTGGATGTGGAGCGTCGCTGCACAGCTATTTTCAGGTCTCCAGAGATATTAGATCGGGTTCAAGTCCGGTCTCTGGCTGGGCCACTCAAGGACATTCAGAGACTTGTCCCGAAGCCACTCCGACGTTGTCTTGGCTGTGTGCTTAGGGTCGTTGTTCTATTGGAAGGTGAACCTTCTCCCCAGTCTGAGGTCCTGAGTGCTCTGGAGCAGGTTTTCATCGATGATCTCTCGGCACTTTGCTCTGTTCATCTTTCCCTCGATCCTGACTAGTCTCCCAGTCCCTGCTGCTGAAAACATCCCCACAGCATGATGCTCCACCACCATGCTTGACTGTAGGGATGGTGCCAGGTTTCCTCCAGACGTGACACTTGGCATTCAGGCTAAAGAGTTCAATCTTGGTTTCATCAGACCAGAGAATCTTGTTTCTCATGGTCTGAGAATCTTTAGGTGCCTAATGGCCTCATGGGTTGGTTTTTGCTCTGACATGCACTGTCAACTGTGGGACCTTATATAGACAGGTGTGTGCATTTCCAAATCATGTCCAATCAATTGAATTTACCACAGGTGGACTCCAATCTAGTTGTAGAAACATCTCAAGGATGATCAATGGAAACAGGATGTACCTGAGCTCAATTTCGAGTCTGATAGCAAAGGGTCTGAATACCTATGTAAATAAGCTATTTCTGTTTTTTTTATTTTATAAATTAGCAAACATTTCTAAACCTGCTTTTGCTTTGTCATTATGGGGTATTGTGTGTAGATTGCTGAGGATTATTATTTTTTAATCCATTTTAGAATAAGGCTGTAACGTAACAATGTGGAAAAAGTCAAGGGGTCTGAATTGTTTCCGAAGGCACTGTATAGTGTAGATACACTCACCTTAAGGCAACTCAGGGATAATGGCCTGAGGGAGCTCGGGTTGTAAATGAAACAATATGGGGGGGGGGGTAAATCACACACTTCAAGGCATTGGCTTTGGAAGAGCTCCAGAAGGTTCTTTGACTTGGACAACCTATAAACACGCTTTTTCTTCTGGGGTATTTTTATGAAACAGTGGAAAGAATGTCAGGGTATATTTGGAAAAAATGATGTTCATTTTGGGGGTTTTCTCTGAACTGTAGCCAGCCCCGAGGTTAGTAGCTCTCCACCTCCCCCACCCCTCCTCGGCTTCACCACCTGCAACACATTTTAGCCTCATAAATGACCCCACTCCTACAATGGCATAGGGCTCTGATAGACTGCTGTACAGGATGGGTTTTCCCTTTTGAATGGCCAATCTCATGTGTCTGACTTGATCATACTGTACCTGGTGCATTATATAGTGAGCTCCAAAAGTATTGGGACAGTGACACACATTTTGTTGTGGTTTTGGTTCTGTACTTTGGCTCTGTACTCCTGAATGATTCATTAATAATGATGAGTGAGAAAGTTACAGCCGCACAAATATCATACCCCCCAAAAATGCTAACCTCCTCTGTTATTGTATTGGTGAGCAGTTGGCATGTCTTGGGGGTATGATATTTTTGTGTCTAACTTTCACAATCATCATTATTCATGATTCATTCAGGACTATCAGAAATCATGGTAGCATCCACATTAATGTAGAAGTCTTTAGAAACATTCTATTCTTATTTACAATAAAAGTGACTCCAAAATAACACAATACATTATTTACCATTCATTTCTATTGGGCACAAAATAATCTGAAACTCAACCAAAACAAACAGCAAATGCATCCAACAAGTTTGTAGAGTCACAAGCTTAATGTAATCATTGCATGCTAGGAATATGGGACCAAATACTTCACTGTTGACTACTTTAATACACATATAAGGGAATTTGTCCCAATACTTTTGTTCCCCTAAAATGGGTGTGGGGACTATGTATAAAAAGTGCTGTAATTTCTAAACGGTTCACCTGATATGGATTAAAATACCCTCATTAAAGCTGACAGTCTGTAGTTTAACCTCATAGTCACTGTCACTAGTTTTGGAGCTCACTGTATGTGTAATATAATGATTGCCGTGTTATTTAGCCTAACATTTGATCCTTATCCTACAAAGCCCAACCAGATTCCAATGGATGAGAACATCTTAGTGTCTCGCTACATCAATAACCCGTTACTGATTGACGGTGAGTTTTTGCCCATCAAGTGTTGTCAAATCAGTTACTTATGCAGATGAAGACAGTAGTTAGAAAAGCAGTAATTTTGATCTATGTTTAATACATTTTTTGCAGACTTCAAGTTTGATGTGCGGTTGTATGTGCTGGTGACATCATATGACCCACTTACTATCTATCTCTATGAGGAGGGCCTGGCCAGGTGAGATGTGTACTGGATCTTTCCTTTGTGTTATGCAAATAATGGCCAGTTACATTTGAGTCATTTAGCAGACGCTCTTATCCAGGAACAATTAGGGTTAAGTGCCTTGCTCAAGGGCACATCGACAGATTTTTCACATCGTCTGCTTGGGTATTCGAACCAGCCGCCTTTCGGTTATTGTTATTATTATTATTATATTATTATTGGCCCAAAGCCCCTAACTGCTAGGCTACCTGCCGCCAATGATTTATATATGGGATATCTAATCACTATTAGCTAGGTCATTGAAATGTGTATTGGGTCGAAAGGGTCCATGTTGGATAGTGGCTTTGGAATTAGTTTCTGTCCTCATGAAAGTAGTGAAGGAAAGTATCAACTGTGGTCAGGAAGTATCTACACAATGACCAGTAGAGGGCAGTCTAAACGTTTCTATGTGCCACTTATGAGTAGTACGGTTTGGTGGTGCTTTCAAACAAAGCTCTCCATTGTCTCCGCGGTCAAATGAGATAATCAAATGCTCTTTGCTCAGACTTGGACCCAGACCACCAGGAGACAGAACTCTGTTTCAAATTGTTTTTCAGATGTATTAAACATGAATGATATTGTGCTGTAATTATCTTATGAGTCTCAGATATAAATCTGCAGTGACAAACTAAAAAGGAGTGTCCTACAGCTGCAATGCTATTTGCAACATTTAGTTATTTTCTTATTATCATATTAGATCAACAATTTTGCTGTATCTTTTCCTGGAGCCAGCTGTAATACTGGATTCATTCATCATTAAGATTGTCTCGGTTCAGGTGGGGTTGGGGGCAGTGATGGATGGATGATGGATAAAATGATAAGCTCATCTCTGCTAGGCTTGACAGAGATATGTGCTGCACAGCGTGAGACACACAAACACCAACACACACTGCTGTTTATCGCAGACTGTGCTTGATTATTAACTGAGGGCAATTAATCCTGGCTGAATCGCAAATACCACTTTAATCTTTGACATTCCATTTGGTTTGACTGTATTCGGGTACTCCCTGTATGCCAAGGAATTCTCAATATTCTACATATGGTGTCCAATCCTCTTTTAATACATCGTATAGTAGGGGAAACCTCTCTCTTCTCTGCTAATAGACCCTCTAATGCTGTCAAAGGTCAATCATATGAATTTCTGTAAGTACTGTATAGTAACGCATTGTGCATCCTCTATTGTTTTTGGAAATGTTTAATTTAACCAAAACTCTGCGTACAGGTTTGCTACAGTGAAGTATGACTGTGGCACAAAGAACATCAAGAACCAGTTCATGCATCTCACCAACTACAGCGTGAACAAGAAGAGTAGTGACTATGTCAGGTAACCTGGGTTCTGCAGTGAACAAACACTTTTTTTTATTCTCCTTCAAGAATCTCTAAATGAATATCTAGCTAATTGAGGGTGCATAGAATTGTGAAAACAGCAAATCATACACCTTTTGGACATTTGAATGTTAGATAGATTCCCATTTTGGTTTTCCAATGACCAACTTTTCAACATTGTAGCATGAACTCCATTCATGAATCTGTTTTGGAAAAAGCCAGACATTATATTTATTTTCTTCCTTTTCAGTTGCGATGACCCTGAAGTGGAGGATTATGGGAACAAATGGAGCATGAGTGCAATGCTGCGGTATTTGAAGCAGGAGGGAAAAGACACCACATGTGAGTAGCCTAAACTCTTCACTCTCCTTTGAACCTCCTCCCCTCCACCCTCTCCTGGCTCAGAACGTCCATGTTATTGTCCATGCACAGTCAAAGAAATGTATTGTCAAGATGTTACTGTAGTTGAACCGGATTTAATCTTACACCCAGATCCCCACCCAAAATACTCAGAAGGGCAGAATCTTCATGTCAACCTGTAACCACATATTGTATTCCAGATGTTGTGATATTCTAGGTACTTTGTGTCCAGTGTAAAGTTCTTTAGGGCCCTGTGTGTGAAGTGGACATATTAACCCATGGCAGTGTCACCCTGCTGTCTCTGTGTGTTCCAGTGCTGATGAGTCAGGTGGAGGACCTGGTGATCAAGGCTGTGCTGAGTGCTGAGCTGCAGATAGCCACTGCCTGCAAGATGTTTGTGCCTCACAGGAACAACTGCTTCGGTAAGATTGTCTGCCACACTCTATCAGAGTTCCTGGCCTGTACCTCTCTCTTGCCTTCTTGATGCTCCGTCTTTGAATATATAGTATTCCATACCGTTTCATTTTCTGCTAGTTCTTTTCTCCTTCACTTATTCGCTGCAGACTACGTCCTGCTCTCTGACTGTCCGGATGGTTTTGGAGTCAGCCTGTTGACCGAAGCAGGAATTTGTTTCCTTTTTTCTGTTGCCATTCAGGTCTGTCTGATTTAGGCTGACTGTTTTCTTGGCTGCTCCTGTGTAGCACCAGGCTTGTGTGAACTCCATTCTGGAGCCATTACTGATGTTAGTGTTGGCACTAATTGTCTTCCCTCTCTCTCTGGCGTTCTCTCCGAGAGCTGGGGCTTGACTGCAGGCACGTCTGCTGAGCCTCCTCTGCCTTCTGTCTCCCTCTCTCCCGTTTTCTTTTCCTGTTCTTGTCTGTAACTCTGTCTTTGTCTCTCTCTTTGCTTTGTGCTCTCACTGGTTGACAAGCCACTGTAGACATAATGGGCCCCTGACTTGTGATTGTTTGGGCAGTAGAGGCTGTGTACCAGGGCAAAAGCATGTTATCTGAGAATCGCCTGTGTAGAGATACTGTCTGTGCCCCGAGCGGCAGGCGTCACCCCAGGGCTTAACAGCCAGACGGGCCCAGGGTGTGAAATGTTCAGATGAAGGTGTTTGTGGGATGTGGGGGGGCCGGGGCGGCATGCCTTAATCCTGCCCTCATGTGCCTGATGGAAATGAGTGATCTAAGGGAAAGTTGACATCGGAGTGAGAAAACAGGGCATGAATGGATGTTAGTTACCACACCGATGAACTCTCACACACGCTCGTGAGCATACGCACACACACACTGTACACAGGCAATTTGGCCCATCTATTTTGTTCTATACACAAATACAGTTGACTATAATAAACATGCCCATTACCCTTTGTGAAATCAGTTCACCGTCTAATTGACTGACTGGTCCGTTGTGATAAAGCTCTTATAAGAAAAGGAGAAAATAAGTTGGGCCTGTTGCTTTTTAAATATGTGACTGTGGAGACATGTACTGTAGGAGCCAGTATAAAACATGAGCCAGGCCTGCCTCTGCTTCAGGGAGTCCAGTATCACTGTGTGCTTTATCTTCCCTCTTAAATAAAATCAACCCAAACCACAGAGGGGCCATGTTCTCTCAGCTCCTGTCGACGTCCTCCTCTCTCTGCTTTCCTCTCCTCCTCCCACAACCTCCCAAACATGAATTCAATGTTAATTCATGCTATGAAATGATCCAGCAGTGTTGCCGTGCACCAATAAAAAGGAAAACATTAGTAGGCTGTGATGTATCCTGATAAATAATTGTGGGTAAGGAGGGTGGTGTATGCGTCCCTAAAATAGGGCCTATTGTTCGGAGTTAACATGCAATCTCTGCCACTTCTGGACCACAGCCACACATGGCCATAAAGCAGGTTGTAGTCTTAATTCGCAGAAAACTATTCCAAAACATTTTAGTGTCTTTAATACAATGTTTATTGTTTTCAAATGGGATTTTCGCTTTTTGCACAAATTGCTCTGCCGATCTTAACGAGCCTACTGTAACAAAATCCTTTAATACTCTCTCTCTGATGTGGGAAAGAGTAAAAACAACAGTTTTTTTTATTCTAACTTTCCTTGGTGAGTTGTGTGTGTTGGGGGTAGGGGAGGAGAATGCCACCCATGCTGCTCTCTTTAACACTGCCTTATGATTAATGGATAGGCTTTTTACTGAGAGATGCTGATTAAGACATGTTTTGACTGAGATCTGATCTAGCCAAGCCAAAGGCCTATTTTGTTACACACAAAACATTCCACTAACTGCTCATGTATTCCACTGAACATCCCTCATATAATCTACTACATAGTGTGGCGTCAGCAATAGCTTTTAAACAACTTTTATTCAGTCCTACATTTGTCCATAAATCAAACAGTTTCCTGTCCCAGAAATAGGGGTATTACGATGAGGATGATATGGTTATTATGACATCACTGGATTTAGCCTGTGTTTTGAGGCTACTAATTTTTATCATATTGTTTTTATTTTTTATGTTATCCATGGAGATAAAATAAAAACTGCTGTATTGCCTTTAGGGCGTCTTCGTGCCTTTGGCATCAAACTTGTTGCTCCTCTCTGTTTTCTGGAATTACAATCTCAACATAAGTGATTTATTTGAAAATGCAGCAATAATCAAATTTGTGATAACTAACAATGAAACCCACTTCAAGAAGATGCTTTATGTTTTTGTTGTTATTGTGGGGCCCATGAACTGCATGGCCGGGGTGGGGAGATCATTGTTTTGGCGCTGTCTCTTGTGATGGAGTTTCCAACTGCGCCCAACCAAAAGTAAAAACACTCCTTCATCATCCCCTCTTCACATCACTACTTCTTTATTTATTTCCCTCCCTCGTTTAATGGGTGTTGTGGATGTTCTCTCGTTCTCCTCTCTCGCTGTGTTATGTCTGTTGTGGCTTCTCTGTGGCTGTGTTAACGGCACTCCCCAGGCAGTGGTCGAGCCACAGAACAAACGCGTCTCGGCGCGAGCGTCTGCCGGCTCCAGGGGCTCATGGGGCAGCAGCGGCGTCTGCTCCTAATTGGGGGAAAATGCGCGGCACATGGAGTCTGCTTGTCGGGGGCTGGCGAGGTGGAGAGGCTTTTTTTCTCTTTCTCCCGTTGTTGTGGTGCCACTGATGAGGCACTCAAGGTTCAAACCAATTTATTCCCCTGCTCTGTTCCCTGATACTTATACATTATGTTTTATGTCTCTCTCTCTCTGTGTGTGTGTGTGTGTGTGTGTGTGCCAGTGAATGGAAAAGAAAATCCCTGCATTCTGCTTAGCAACTACTGTTTGGCTTTTAGTGTCCAATCCTTACCCAAAGACAGATTGGTTCTGCTACTAATGTTAAAGGCCTTGGCTAAGGACTGCATCGACACATTTGGTTCAATTCCACTTTAACATGTGTTTAGCAAGCCCCTTGACCCTAGCAATAACATGATGAATGACATTGCTCAAATGAAAAAGAATATGGATGACTTTCTAAGCATCATATTTTACAAGAGAAGATAAATTAGCCTACTCTTGAGAAGTTAGAATCTCAGAGACTTTGGAAGTCTCATGCTGCCATTTTACTATTGTCAGAACCACGAACCAGAGGATAGGGAGGAGGCTTTTGTAGAAAATCAATAAACAAACAATGAATGAATGACTGAATATAGCTTTTTTATTATAAAACTTGACTTACACTGTAATATCACTCCTCCACCAACAACTGTGTGAACATAACAAATCATGGGTTCTCTGTATTAACACTGATGTTGACCTCTAACACTAGAATAAACAACTTACGCTATGACAGCTTTGAAAACAACAACCTCTGGCCTCTTCTCAAAACTGACTATTTTCTTTTGAAGTGCCACTAAGCAGATTTTCCCCTGGCTTTACAGCCAGAGCTTTGCCCAGTGCCCTGTCCCTGTAAAATACTGTGGTTTTTCTCTGGGGGCTGTGGGCTATGCAAAGGGACTCTCCCCAGGCAGAGCAGTGCAGTGTGAGTCTGAGGGAGTGGTGGTGAGGAGGGCTTCCACAGGGCTCCTAGCCCCGTCGCGCTGTGGTGTAATGGCTGTTTTATAACGTGAAGGAAGAAGAGAGAGCGGGGGAGAGAATGGATGAGTTTGTACACAGGGAACTCCCTGACCGCTCAGTAAAAGGCCTTTATTGCGTCGCTCTCTGCAAAGCTGACGATGGAGTGGAATATATATATATATATATATACGGTGTCTGAGTCGCCAGGTTCCTCGCACTTGGAAAATACTTCCCTAACTTTCCAAACTTAGCTCAGTTGGAGTTCAGGGTCTATCAACAATTTGCTCCGTCATAATCATCTGCTTCTCTTCAACAAGGCCTAGAGGGTAACAGTTTGGGACTGAGGTGTGGTTTAAACTGAGCTCACGATGTAGGTAAATTTTGTGCTACAATATTGACTGAGCAACACCAGCCCAATGTGGAAGAAGGATTTTATAGTATATAATGGCATTAACATTTTATAGTGTGTATATAATGGCCTCCTGACCAATAATGCTATGTTGTGTTTTTTCTTGCGTTGATCTTAAAGTTTTTTGTACATCATGTTTCCACCTTTGTTTCCTATGACCGAAAAGAGCTTCTAGACATAAAAAAAGCAGTCACTGACCTCGATTTTGGATGAAGAATTCAGGACACAATGCTCACCCGGGACTAGGCCCTAATCCCTGACACTCGGAAGAGAAAAAGAAGACAATGTAGAGGCCGACGTGGGGGCACCCTGAGGAAACTACGGCGGAGAGTGAATATACCGCCTCTACCCTCTGTTCTATTGATGAAAGTACAATCACTGGAGAACAAACTAGACGAGCTCCGTTCGAGACTATCCTATCAACGGGACCTGAAGAACTGTAATGTCCTATGCTTCACGGAGACCTGGGTGAAGGAAGACATGGTTCATATAAATCTAGCTGTTTTTTCTATGCATCGGCAGGACAGAACGGCAGCGTCTCAAACTCAAGGGCGGGGGTGTGTTTCTCTTTGTTAACAGCTGGTGCGTGATCTCTAATATTAAGGAAGTCTCCAAGGTTCTGCTCGCCTGAGTTAGAATAACTCATGATAATCTGTAAACCATACTATTTACCAAGAGTTTTCATCTATATTTTTCGTAGTGGTCTATTTACCACCACAAACTGATGCTGGCACTAAGACCACACTCAACGAGCTATATAGGGCCATAAACCAACAAGAAAATGCTAATCCACAGGCAGCGCTCCTAGTGGCCGGTGATTTTAATGCAGGAAAAATTCAATCTGTTTTACCTCATTTCTACCACCATGTCACCTGTGCAACTAGAGGGGAAAAAAACTCTAGATCACCTTTACTCCACACACAGAGACGCATTCAAAGCTCTCCCTCACCCTCCATTTGGCAAATCTGACCATAACTCTATCCTCCTGATTACTGCTTACAAGCAAAAACTCAAACAGGAAGTACCATTGACATACTCAATTCGGAAGTGCCCCGATGAAGCGGATGCTATGCTACAGGACTGTTTCGCTAGCACAGACTGGAATATGTTCCGGGATTCATCCGATGGCATCGAGGAGTTTACCACATCAGTCACCGGCTTCGTTAATAAGTGCATCGACGACGTGGTCCCGACAGTTACCGTACGTACTGTACATATCCTAACCAGAAGCCATGGATTACAGGCAACATCCGCACTGAGCTAAAGGCTAGAGCTGTTGCTTTCAAGGAGTGGACTCTAACCCGGACGCAATTCTGCTATGCCCTCCGACGAACCATCAAACAGGCAAAGCATCAATACAGGACAAAGATCGAATCCTACTACACCGGCTCTGACGCTCGTCGGATGTGGCAGGGCTTGCAAACTATCACGGATTACAAAGGGAAAACCAGCCACGAGCTGCCCAGTGACACAAGCCTACCAGACGAGCTAAATGCCTTCTATGCTCACTTCGAGGCAAGCAACACTGAACCATGCGTGAGAGCACGAGCTGTTCCGGACAACTGTGTGACCACGCTCTCCGTAAGACCTTTTTAAACAGGTTAACATTCACAAGGCTGCGGGCCAGATGGATTATCAGGATGTGTACTCGGAGCATGCACTGACCACCTGGCAAGTGTCTTCACTGACATTTTCAACCTCTCCCTGTCCCAGTCTGTAATACCTACATGTTTCAAGCAGACCTCCATAGTCCCTGTGCCCAAGAACACCAAGGTAACCTGTCTAAATGACTATAGCACTCACAATTGTGGCCATGAAATGCTTTGAAAGGCTAGTCACGGCTCACATCAACACCATCATCCCAGACACCCTGGACCCACTCCAATTTGCATACTGCCCCAACCGATCCACAGATGATGCAAACTCTATTGCACTCCACACTGCCCTTTCCCGCTTGGAAAAAAGAAACACCTATGTGAGAATGCTGTTCATTGACTACATCTCAGCGTTCAACACCATAGTGCCCTCGAAGCTCATCACTAAGCTAAGGTCCCTGGGACTGATCACCTCCCTCTGCAACTGGATCTAGGACTTCCTGACGGGCTGCCCCAAGGTGTTGAGGGTAGGCAACAACACATCCGTCACACTGACCCTCAACACGGGGGCACCTCAGGGGTGTGTGCTTAGTCTTCTCCTGTACTCCATGTTCACCCAAGACTGTGTGGCCGCACACGACTTTAACACCATCAAGTTTGCAGACGACATGACGGTGGTAGGCCTGATCACCAACAATGATAGACAGCCTATAGGGAGGAGGTCCGAGACCTGGCAGTGTGGTGCCAAGACAACAACCTCTCCCTCAGCGTCAGTAAGACAAATGAGCAAATGAGGACTACAGGAAACGGAGGGCCGAGCATGCCCCCATTCACATCAACGGCGCTGTAGTGGAGCGGGTCGAAAGATTCAAGGTCCTCGGTGTCCATATCACTAAGGATCTATCATGGTCCAAACACCAACACAGTCGTGAAGAGGGCACGACAACGCCTCTTCCCCCTCAGGATGCTGAAAAGATTTGGCATGGGTCCCCAGATCCTCAAAGTTCTACAGCTGCACCATCGAGAGCATCTTGACTGGCTGCATCACCACTTGGTATGTCAACTGCTTGGCATCCAACCGCAAGGCACTACAGAGGGTAGTGCGTACGGCCCAGTACATCACTGGGGCCGAGCTCCCTGCCATACAGGACCTCTATACCAGGCGGTGTCAGAGGAAGGCCCAAAAAATTGTCAGACTCCAGCCACCCAAGCCACAGATGGCAAGCGGTACCAATGCACCAAGTCTGGATCCAACAGGACCCTGAACAGCTTCTACCTTCAAGCCATAAAACTTCTAAACAAGACTGCTAAATAGCTGATCAAATGGCTACCCAGACTACCTGCATTGACCTTTTTTTTGCACTGACTCTCCTGCACTGACTCTATGCACACACACTGGACTCTATCCTCACACTGAGTATACCAAACATTATAATAATAATAATAATAATAATAATATGCCATTTAGCAGACGCTTTTATCCAAAGCGACTTACAGTCATGCGTGCATACATTTTTGTGTATTGGTGGTCCCGGGGATCGAACCCACTACCTTGGCGTTACAAGCGCCGTGCTCTACCAGCTGAGCTACAGAGGACCACTAGGAACACCTTCCTAATATTGAGTTGCACCCACCCCCTTTTGCCCTCAGAACAGCTTCAATTCGTCGGGCATGGACTCTACTAGGTGTCGAAAGCATTCCACAGGTATGCTGGCCCATGTTGACTCCAATGCTTCCCACAGTTGTGTCAAGTTGGCTGGATGTCCTTTGCGTGGTGGACCATTCTTGATACACACAGGAAACTGTTTAGTGTGAAAAACCCAGCAGCGTTGCAGTTCTTGACACAAACCGGTGCGCTTGACACCTACTACCATACCCCGTTCAAAGGCACTTAAATATTTTGTCTTGCCCATTCACTCTCTGAATGGCACACACACACAATCCATGTCTCAATTGTCTCAATGCTTAAAAATCTTTCTTTAACCTGTCTCCTCCCCTTCATCTACCCTGATTTTAAAGTGGATTTAACAAGTGACATCCATAAGTGATCATAGCTTTCACCTGGTAAGTCTGTCATTTTGAGTATACAAAACATTAGTGTACTTACACTGACACCCCAACACACACACACACACACATGCACAAACATGCATACTGAAGCCACACACACACACACACTTTCAAACTCCCCACATACGCTGCTGCTAGTCACTTTACCCCTACCTATATGTACAGTACATAGCTACCTCAATTACCTTGTACCCCTGCACATCGACTTGGTACTGGTACTCCCTTCATATAGCCATGTTATTTTCTATCCCTATATACAGTGCATTCGGAAAGTATTCAGACCCCTTGACTTTTTCCACATTTTGTTACGTTACAGCCTTATTCTAAACTGGATTAAATTGTTTTTCTCCCTCATCAATCTACAGACAATACCCCATAATGACAATGCAAAAATAGGTTTTTAGAATTTTTTTTGGGCAAATTAATAATAATAACCCTCCGAAAATATTACATTTACGTAAGTATTCAGACCCTTTACTCAGTACTTTGTTGAAGCACCTTTGACAGCGATTACAGCCTTGAGTCTTCTTGGGTATGACGCTACAAGTTTGGCACACCTGTATTTGGGGAGGTTCTCCCATTCTTCTCTGCAGATCCTCTCAAGCTCTGTCAGGTTGGATGGGGAGCGTCGCTGCACAGCTATTTTCAGGTCTCTCCAGAGATATTCGATCGGGTTCAAGTCCGGGCTCTGGCTGGGCCACTCAAGGAGATTCAGAGACTTATCCCGAAGGCACTCCTGCGTTGTCTTGGCTGTGTGCATATGGTCGTGGTCCTGTTGGAAGGTGAACCTTCTCCACAGTCTGAGGTCCTGAGTGCTCTGGAGCAGGTTTTCATCAAGGATCTCTCTGTGCTTTGCTCCATTCATCCTTCCCTCGATCCTGACTAGTGTCCCAGTCCCTGCTGCTGAAAAACATCCCCACAGCATGATGCTGCCACCGCCGTGCTTCACCGTAGGGATGGTGCCAGGTTTCCTCCAGACGTGATGCTTGGCATTCAGGCCAAAGAGTTTCAACAGACCAGAGAATCTTGTTTCTCATGGTCTGTCCTTTAGGTGCCTTTTGGCAAAATCCAAGTGAGCTGTCATGTGCCTTTTTACTGAGGAGTGGCTTCCGTCTGGCCACTCTACCATAAAGGCCTGATTGGTGGAGTGCTGCAGAGATGGTTGTCCTTCTGGAAGGTTATACCATCTCCACAGTGGAACTATGGAGCTCTGTCAGAGTGACCATCGGGTTCTTGGGCCCTTCTCCCCCGATTGCTCAGTTTAGCCGGGGAGGCCAGCTCTAGGAAGAGTCATGGTGGTTCCAAACTTCTTCCATTTAAGAATGATGGAGGCCACTGTGTTCTTGGGGACCTTCAATGCTGCAGTACCGTTCCCCAAACCTGTGCCTTGATACAATCATGTCTCGGAGGTCTACGGGCAATTCCTTCGGCCGCATGGCTTGATTTCTGCTCTGACATGCTCTGTCAACTGTGGGACCTTTTATATAGACAGGTGTCTTTCCAAATCATGTCCAATCAATTAAATTCATCACAGGTGGACTCTAATCAAGTTGTAGAAACATCTCAAGGATGATCAATGGATGCACCTGAGCTCAATTTAGAGTTTCATAGCAAAGGGTCTTTATACCTATGTAAATAAGGTATTTCTGTTTTTTTATTTTTAATAAATGTGCAAAGATGTCTCTACCCGTTTTCACTTTGTCGTTATGGGTATTGTGTGTAGATTGGAGTTCGCACAATTGGCCCAGCGTCGTCTGGGTTTGGCCGGTGTAGGCCGTCATTGTAAATAAGAATTTGTTCTTAACTGACTTGCCTAGTTAAATAAAAAATAAAAATAAATTGTTGAGGAAAAAATGGCATTTACTAAATTTTTGAATACGGCTTTAACGTAACAAAATATGGAAAAAGTCAAGGGGTCTGAATACTTTCCGAATGCACTGTATAGCCATGTTATTTTTATTCGCTGTGTCACTATTTCAATTTTTTATTAAATGTATCTTATCTTTAACTCTGCATTGTTGGGAAAGGACCCGTAAGTAAGCATTTCACTGTTAGTCTACACCTGTTGTCTACAAAGCATGTGACAAATAATTTGATTTGAAAGCGGACTTGATGTTCAGAGCTTTGAAATAAAGAATATATGCACAGGTATATTGTTCATAAATATGTTTCTCATCCAGAGAATGTGAGCGGAGCGTGGAGCGCAGTGAGGAGTGGACCGTGCCCAACTTGAGTAGAGCGCAGAGCGAGATTACCAAAGGCTGGAGCGTCGTCCTTCTCGCCCACTCAGATTTCGCTCACTTCACGAGCTCAGGGCATGCCCGGCCCAGCATGCATTTGTAGTCTACTTGTGTGCTGCTATAGCCCTTTTCGTTTAGGTACTGTCATGGAGTTCGCTAAATATATTCAACCTTTTAGGCCTACCTATAAAAAAATAAACAACTCTGCATCTCTTCCCAGCCTGGCAAGAGTGGCCAAAAGGGTGGTCAGCATCCCCAGTGGCTCTGCAGGGGTGGAGAGGATATTCTCCGCTGCTGGCCGGCTCTCCAGGCACAATCGCATGAGCCTGAAGCCACAGACTGGTCAAACTCCTCCTGTTTCTAAAAATGAGTTCTAAAAATGAATTCAAAGGCACTAATAAGTCATTTTTCGTTTCATTTGTATTTAATTCTAAGTCACAGTCTATATGCGCAATTTATAGACTATAATGATTTAATACAACAAACTGTTTAAATGCTGAGCCCTTTATGTCCCTACCAGCCTAGTGTGTCGCACTCACAAATGCTTCACTATGTATTTATTTGAAGGCTTCAAATAATTGAAATATTATAGCCTAAATAATTCATATCCGTTCCTTCTTAGGCTCCCTGTCTGGCTCCTGAACTATTTAGAGTGTTTTTATATGCTGTTTTAATATGACATGTAGACTATTTGAAATGATGTATGCTTCTTACATTCACATGTTTATGTTTATTCAAGTACTTTTCATTCAAATCCATATGGTTTGGTTTCAATACTTCAAAACCAAATGGTAGGTAGGTTAAATTGTGATTTTAATGAATGGAGCGAATTTGGAGCTGAGGTTTTTTTCCTGTGACCGTGGAGTGGTTTTTAGCGGAGAGGTTGGAAAGGACATGGAGCACCGCTCCATGAGCGATGAGTGGGATTTCCAACTTTTCAACTCCGTTCACATGCCCTGTTCTCATCTCTTATGTAAGCAGCTCAGGTGGAGCTGAAATGTGAATATACTTAGCTAATGTAATGCAGCCAGCCAATCCTCAGTAGCAGCAGCCGTTTGATGTAGTTTCTCTCTCTGAGTGATTGGAGATTTAATTCCCATATAATCAGTAGCCGAAAACCAGCCATGTTGTCAACTGCCAGTTTGTGGGAATCAAGATAAGACGCTTGAAGTCTGTGTTCTATTGTGTCTTATTATTGTTTTGTAAGACAACGGGCTCTTCCATCACTAGGATCAGAAGTTTCTCCTCCCCATGTGACCTGACCAGGAAAAACGCTAGGCTCTAGCCTATTACTTAGCCTAATATGTGGTTGGGGAAAGATTCCGAGTCCTATTCATCACAAATGGGGTCAGCGGAAGCCAGAATAGAGCCAGACTCTGCTGACCTCCCATGTCCTCTGGTAACTCCATTATTCATGTGTGTGTGTTTATCTACAGAACTGTATGGCTTTGATGTGCTAATCGACTCCAACCTCAAATCATGGCTCCTGGAGGTCAACCTCTCTCCCTCCCTGGCCTGGTGAGTGACTGTGACTGACTGCATGTCATCATCTCAAGGTTCACAGGAACAAATACATCCTTATGCCAGAGCTTAAATCTTTGACCTTCTTACAGCAGTTGCTCTCTGAACATCATTCTGTGAGGGCATTACTCTCCTCTGAAAAAATAATGTGTAAATTGTTGAAGGGACTTTAGGGTAACTCAAACAAGTGTTCTTCTTGTCCTTCTTTGAGATGAAACACACTTCTGTTTTTCCTCCCATAAACCCATAAACATCCTCTGGTGAGCTCTAGGAATAGACATGTTAATATAACACATAATGAAATGGCATGTTTGAGGATTTACACTTCGTTTGTTGATAAATACCCGGTGGCTAAATGTAAGCTTTTATGTCCTCAACCTCTTGAAATACATCTGAGCACTTCTTTCCAGTCCAGTAAATTCTGTGAGTTGACTGTGATTGAGACATTTGTGTCCTCTACAACTTTGGGATTGCACTTGTTTGTGAGAGGGCATATTGTGTTATTTTACTGTATGGACTTTGATGTCTTTTAATAGTTTTATATGATTTAGAATTTTTAATTCCAGCGATGCTCCTCTGGATCTGAAGATAAAGGCCAGCATGATATCAGACATGTTTTCTCTTGTGGGTGAGTATCTATCTATCCATCTATCTCTCGCTCTCTCGCTCTCGCTCGCTCTCTCTCAATTCAATTCAATTCAATTCAATTCAATGGCTTTATTGGCATTGGAAACGTATGTTAACATTGCCAAAGCAAGTGAAGTAGATAGTAAACAAAAGTGAAATAAACAATAAAAATTAACAGTAAACATTACACTCAGAAGTTCCAAAAGAATAAAGACATTTCAAATGTCATATGTGTATATATACAGTGTTGTAACTGTGCATATAGTTAAAGTACAAATGGGAAAATAAATAAACATAAATATGGGTTGAATTTACAATGGTGTTTGTTCTTCACAGGTTGCCCTTTTCTTGTGGCAACAGGTCACAAATCTTGCTGCTGTGATGGCACACTGTGGTTTTTCACCCAATAGATAAGGGAGTTGATCAAAATTGGGTTTGTTTTCTAATTCTTTGTGGATCTCTGTAATCTGAGGGAAATATGTGTCTCTAATATGGTCATACATTTGGCAGGAGGTTAGGAAGTGCCGCTCAGTTTCCACCTCATTTTGTGGGCAGTGTGCACATAGCCTGTCTTCTCTTGAGAGCCAGGTCTGCCTACGGCGGCCTTTCTCAATAGCAAGGCTATTCTCACTGAGTCTGTACATAGTCAAAGCTTTCCTTAAGTTTGGGTCAGTCACAGTGGTCAGGTATTCTGCCACTGTGTACTCTCTGTTTAGAGCCAAATAGCATTCTAGTTTGCTCTGTTTTTTTGTTAATTCTTTCCAATGTGTCAAGTAATTCTCTTTTTGTTTTCTCATGATTTGGTTGGGTCTAATTGTGTTGTTGTTGTTGTCCTGGGACTCTGTCGGGTCTGTTTGTGTTTGTGAACAGAGCCCCAGGACTAGCTTACTTAGGGGACTCTTCTCCAAGTTAATCTCTCTGTAGGTGATGGTTTTGTTGTGGAAGGTTTGGGAATCGTTTCCTTTTAAGTGGTTATAGAATTTAACGGCTCTTTTCTGGATTTTGATAATTAGCGTGTATCGGCCTAATTCTGCTCTGCATGCATTATTTGGTGTTTTGCGTTGTACACAGAGGATATTTTTGCAGAATTCTGCATGCAGAGTCTCAATTTGGTGTTTGTCCCATTTTGTGAATTCTTGGTTGGTGAGCGGACCCCAGACCTCACAACCATAAAGGGCAATGGGTTCTATAACTGATTCAAGTATTTTTAGCCAGATCCTATTGGTATGTCAAATTTTATGTTCCTTTTGATGGCATAGATGGCCCTTCTTGCCTTGTCTCTCAGATCGTTCACAGCTTTGCTTTGTCGAAGTTACCTGTGGCGCTGATGTTTAGGCCGAGGTATGTATAGTTTTTTGTGTGCTCTAGGGCAACGGTGTCTAGATGGAATTTGTATTTGTGGTCCTGGCAACTGGACCTTTTTGGAACACCATTATTTTTGTCTTACTGAGATTTACTGTCATGGCCCAGGTCTGACAGAATCTGTGCAGAAGATCTAGGTGCTGCTGTAGGTCCTCCTTGGTTGGTGACAGAAGCACCAGTACTGGATTTGGGGAGGGAGGAATGCCAAGGGTTTGATCTGGTGGCTACACCTGAATGAATGCTCTTGGCCAAAATGTTTCTGTTTATTACATACCCACCTGTAGGGTTGGGTGGTATCCAGATTTCCATACCTTCATACTGTGCCTGTGCCATCCTGGGGATATATACGAAATTACCAGTAGTGCGAACAAGGGGCGCTATATATTTTTTTCAAACATAAAAACCCCTAACAAAAACATCACTTACCAGAATGCTAACAAAATGCTAACTAGTACACTGCTCAAAAAAATAAAGGGAACACTTAAACAACACAATGTAACTCCAAGTCAATCACACTTCTGTGAAATCAAACTGTCCACTTAGGAAGCAACACTGATTGACAATAAATTTCACATGCTGTTGTGCAAATGGAATAGACAACAGGTGGAAATTATAGGCAATTAGCAAGACACCCCCAATAAAGGACTGGTTTTGCAGGTGGTGACCACAGACCACTTCTCAGTTCCTATGCTTCCTGGCTGATGTTTTGGTCACTTTTGAATGCTGGCGGTGCTTTCACTCTAGTGGTAGCATGAGACAGAGTCTACAACCCACACAAGTGGCTCAGGTAGTGCAGCTCATCCAGGATGGCACATCAATGCGAGCTGTGGCAAGAAGGTTTGCTGTGTCTGTCAGCGTAGTGTCCAGAGCATGGAGGCACTACCAGGAGACAGGCCAGTACATCAGGAGACGTGGAGGAGGCCGTAGGAGGGCAACAACCCAGCAGCAGGACTGCTACCTCCGCCTTTGTGCAAGGAGGAGCAGGAGGAGCACTGCCAGAGCCCTGCAAAATGACCTCCAGCAGGCCACAAATGTGCATGTGTCTGCTCAAACGGTCAGAAACAGACTCCATGAGGGTGGTATGAGGGCCTGACGTCCACAGGTGGAGGTTGTGCTTACAGCCCAACACCGTGCAGGACGTTTGGCATTTGCCAGAGAACACCAAGATTGGCAAATTCGCCACTGGGGCCCTGTGCTCTTCACAGATGAAAGTAGGTTCACACTGAGCACATGTGACAGACGTGACAGAGTCTGGAGACGCCTAGGAGAACGTTCTGCTGCCTGCAACATCCTCCAGCATGACCGGTTTGGCGGTGGGTCAGTCATGGTGTGGGGTGGCATTTCTTTGGGGGGCCGCACAGCCCTCCATGTGCTCGCCAGAGGTAGCCTGACTGCCATTAGGTACCGAGATGAGATCCTCAGACCCCTTGTGAGACCATATGCTGGTGCGGTTGGCCCTGGGTTCCTCCTAATGCAAGACAATGCTAGACCTCATGTGGCTGGAGTGTGTCAGCAGTTCCTGCAAGAGGAAGGCATTGATGCTATGGACTGGCCCGCCCGTTCCCCAGACCTGAATCCAATTGAGCACATCTGGGACGTCATGTCTCGCTCCATCCACCAACGCCACGTTGCACCACAGACTGTCCAGGAGTTGGCGGATGCTTTAGTCCAGGTCTGGGAGGAGATCCCTCAGGAGACCATCCGCCACCTCATCAGGAGCATGCCCAGGCATTGTAGGGAGGTCATACAGGCACGTGGAGGCCACACACACTACTGAGCCTAATTTTGACTTGTTTTAAGGACATTACATCAAAGTTGGATCAGCCTGTAGTGTGGTTTTCCACTTTAATTTTGAGGGTGACTCCAAATCCAGACCTCCATGGGTTGATACATTTGATTTCCATTGATAATTTTTGTGTGATTTTGTTGTCAGCGCATTCAACTATGTAAAGAAAAAAGTATTTAATAAGATTATTTCATTCATTCAGATCTAGGATGTGTTATTTTTTTGAGCAGTGTACTATGGAATCCTCATAGTGGATGCTAGGTAAATGCTAACGACAGACAACCCAGCTCATAAAGTTATGTAAGTATACTGAACCAAAATATAAATGCAACATGCAACAATTTCTAAAATGTTACTGTGTTACAGTTCATATGAGGAAATCAGTGAATTGAAATAAATTCATTAGGCCCTAATCTATGGATTTCACATGACTGGGAATACAGATATGCATCTGTTGGTCACAGATACCGTAAAAGAAATGGGCCTCACAATGGGCCTCAGGTACTCGTCATGGTATTTCTGTGCATTCAAATTGCCATCAATAAAATGCAATTGTGTTCAGTAGCTTATGCCTGCCCATACCATAACCCCACCGCCACCATGTTCACAACGTTGACATCAGCAAACCGCTCGCCCACACGACGCCATACACGTGTTCTGCAGTTATACATTTTACATTTACATTTGTCATTTAGCAGACGCTCTTATCCAGAGCGACTTACAGTTAGTGAGTGCATACATACATAATTTTTTTTTTTTTATGTCATACTGGCCCCCCATGGGAATCGAACCCACAACCCTGGCGTTGCAAACGCCATACTCTACCAACTGAGCTACATCCCTGCCGGCCATTCCCTCCCCTACCCTGGACGACGCTGGGCCAATTGTGCGCCGCCCCATGGGTCTCCCGGTCGCGGCCGGCTACCACAGAGCCTGGATTCGAACCAGGATCTCTAGTGGCACAGCTAGACCACTGCGCCACTCGGGAGTACGTGTTATGAGGCGTGTTGGACGTACTGCCAAATTCTCTAAAACAACGTTGGATGCGGCTTATGGCAGAGAAATTAACATTAAATGATCTGGCAACAGCTCTGGTGGACATTCCTGCAGTCAGCATGTCAATTGCACACTCCCTTAAAAACTTGAGACATCTGTAGCATTGTGTTGTGTGACAAAACTGCACATTTTAGAGTGGCCTTTTATTGTCCCCAGCGCACCTGTGTAATGATCATGCTGTTTAATCAGCTTCTTGATTTGCCACACCTGTCAGGTGGATGGATTATGATGGCAAAGGATAAATGTTCACTAATAGGGATTTGTGCACAACATTTTAGAGAAATAAGCTTTTTGTGCATATGGAACATTTCTGGGATCTTTTATTTCAGCTCATGAAACATGGGACCAACACTTGACATGTTGCGTTGATATTTTTGTTCAGTACATATCAAAACGCAGTTTGCAGCACGCACAAAACAAAAATTAGACAGCAGGGATCTTAATCCAGGAGGGGATTGTCTCTGCTGCTGTTACCAAGAAGCTTGATCTTGCAAGCTAACGTTAGCCACTTAGCTAACATTAGCAAGATAGTAAAACCCAGCTTGAGAGAATTTATTTGGCAAATCGTAGATGGTTAACTTAATAGTTATAAGGTATAAAGCTGGCAAACATTAGTGAATTTCATACAAGTGTAACTTGATCACCTCACTTAAATTTGCTCTGCAGGAGTGACTCCCCTCATGAATCTCCCATTTTGCTCATTGTGCTTCTTTGTAAATAAACACATGTGACTGGTTCAAACAGCTGTTTTGGGAAACTAGTACCGGTAAGCTTCATAATGAAAAATAGTCTAACAGGTGAAATGATGAACGCGATCTGCTTTATCTATTACCTAGCGCACAAGTTGACTGCAGGTATTTATTTAAAAAGTACTAATATTCAAATGTATATATATAAAAAAAAAAAAAGATATTGGGTATTGACTTTATTGGAAAATCATACTGATGGTATTTCTAAATACCCCAGGATACCGCATAGATGGTGTACTGCCCAACCAAACCCACCTGTTTATTTTAAACCACATGATCTTTATGATGTGACTGAGTAAACCATAACCTCTATATACCTTCTTGTTTTAAAGCCTAGTTTGCCAGAAAGGTGCGGGTTTTAGGAGTCCACAAATTGACATGCATCTCATTATAACCACTCTTGCTAAGACACTCATTTCCATTTTGACAATAAAATGAATTGCAAGGACGTTTTCTCAGGCAAACATCTGTCTAATCATGCACAAAAACATTTTTAAAGCCATCTCAATAGCGTTGCATAGTAAGTCGGTAAAGAACAGGCCCGATTCTCAACACATCATTTAGGTCATGGGCAGGCTGCTTAATGAGTTGCCCTTTGTGATCATGTGATCACTTTGCTCATGCCTTAACACCCGTCCCCATGTCTCCTCCAAGGCCTCTCTCTATCTGTGAGCTGGGCTGGGGCCTAGCTGGGGAGTGCCAGTGTAGATGGAAACTTTGTTGGCCCTGGCTCCTGCCATCCTCAGGATTTAGCCTGCAACAGGTTCCACTAGGCTTATTTTTCAGCCCAGTGTCTCTTGTTTATTAGGGCTTTCTTCAGCAAATCCTCATTGCGAAGGAAGAAAGCCACTAATTGGCCATTCTGCTGCCTGACGCTGTGTTTCAGCCTGTGGAGACAGTCAGGCATTGTTTTAGACAAACTTTTGCCCCTCACTTAGTTTAACATTGTATTTTAGAGAATAGGCCTAGTAGGATTGCTCCGTAATGGGGCCTCAGAATTGTGCAGAAACCACAGGCATCATTAATTGACATTCAATGACTGGAAGGGGAAATTGTCAACAGAGTTTTGGAGTCATTAAGCTCTCTTAAGAAATGCAATCTCACATTATTAAGCCAAATAAATCCTTAGCTTGCAAACAAAAAATTGGTTAGCCCTAGGTGCAGATCAACCCTGTTTACACAACAGACTCTTAATGTGGAGAATAACATGTCTTTGTCAAGTCACCTTCCTTCACTATTAATGCATTCTCAGGTAGCCAGGTTGGAGCTGTGGATAATATTTGATAGAAATTCAAGTCCACACCTGATATAAATATTCTTTATTACACTTTTTCCAGTACTTCATCTTAACACTTTCAGACTCAGCCAATTCCTTCCAAAGCAAGTTGAGCATTGACAATGACACTTGTACTACAAGTACAACTGATTTAATATCAGTAATGGAAATGAGTTGAGATCTTTTGTCATCATCTTGTTTGTACCTCCCTGTCATGATCCGTTGACGATATCTAAAATGACACTGAGCCCCAGAGCCTGGAGGCCATATCTAATGGCACTGTGTGAGGGGCTGTGATGTGTCTGTCTGTACCAGGGCCAGCTTATAGCTGGATCTCCCTCCACTCCCTCCTGCTCATTAAGTGAGAGGAGGGAATCATAAATTGCCAGTTATCTTTGGACTGATGCATAAGTGCTGGCCTGGGGAAAATGAGCAGTGACATGTAAAACATACCCCATCTATTATTCACCAAACAAACCCCGGCGCTTTTGGCAGATAACACTTGGGCTGCATACCAGCTCTGTAAATAATGACAGCATGCCATTAGCATTCATTTTCCCCTTATGTGTAGCTGTCAGTAACTCGTCAGCCGTGCTTGTAATAATTGCTGCATTTAGACAAGAACGTGGCAAGAGACTGATTCTTACCTGACTGCTTGGATGAGGCAGTACAAATAACCTCAGGACCTGAGCTGTCGATTGATTTGATCCAAAGTAAGTTTTCCTATCACTCTGTATGGGAAAGTATGAAGGGAAAGTAAAAGTAGTTTTTCTATCTTCACGTCTGGGATCATTTAGCTCTTAGTGAGTTTTAGAAAGAGGGAAAGAGAGAGTGTATGTAAATGATTGGGAGTCAGTGTGAGAAGAACTGTGGAGAAAGATTAGGCCTACAGCCTCCGTATTCATGTCACGAATGGTAGTATCAGATTGATCTTTATTCCAGGGTTACATGTGGCTTTACTGCTATAGATAACACAAGCTCTCTAGAATCGTTGTCCATTGTCATTTACTCATTGTAGTGAGTCATGTCCCTGCAGGCTTTGTTTGTCAGGACCCCCTGCTACGACAACCCCGCTCTGAACGGGTGGCTCTGGACCCGGGCCTGAAGTACCCAGCCCACAAAGCACAGGTATGGGACACCACCCTCCTTATTGTTTCACCAAAAAGTGCTTTAGTTTAGACATCTGAAGGAACCGTCTTTCCATGCCATATAACCTAACTTCATGAAATGTATTTCACAGCATCTCATCATGTCTCTTACTCTGCTGTACTGTACTTGTTTTGCTGTTAGAGCTGAGCCCTTTTTGCCCTCATGGAAAATCATTCTCATGAAAAACAACTGTTAATGTAATTGCAGTGTTGGGGTGACATCATCAGCACTGCGAGTGCAGCGTTCTGTGGATGATTATTTTATCATTTTTTATCAAGTGACTAATGCTGTCACTTGGCCCTGTTGCTTAATGATGCTACAGCAGCTAATACAGTCAACTACTGCACCCGGTCTGGGCTGGGATCTGCTGCTGGGACATCAAATCAGACATTTTTCTACTCCACCTTATAACTATCGTGCAAAGAGCACAGATAGACTTACTGTACAGTAACAAGGCTGGAAGTTTGTTCATATCTGTACTGTATGCATGTGTCTGTTTGTGTGCCTGTGTCTTTCGATGTGCTTGTCTAAGTGTGCTTCTTTGCATGTGTGCATGTTTACAGTGAGGTGTAGTTAGCGGCAGATGTTCATCTCACTGTCTCTTACACTCCATTGCTTCTCTTAGCGTCCTTTATCTGCTCAGTCAGCCAGTGCACACTCCAGAGTCGTAAGTTGTCCTGCCTTATCATATCCTCTAACCCAACCACATTAACCCTGCTGCACCTTTTCCCTCTCCCTCACCACCGTGATGTCTTTACATTAACCGGTAAGAAAGCCACTTTCTTTTTCAACAACTTATACCTTTTAGACTCTCATTTTGAGTCTAAACTATTCTGCTATTTTCCCTACTTGCGGCTTCCAAAAAGTACCCTCTATGAATTATGCATCATGGTCTAAAAGTGGTGCTTTTAATCGAATAGTCCTTAGTAGATTGGTCTGGGCAAGACTATGATTTATAAGCACCGCAATGCAGCTCTTAGAATCCATCCCATTAGTACAAGTGTGCGATGCCTCAGCCCCTCTGCCGGTTACAGACACAGGAAAACAATCTTGCCACTATAGCAGTCCTGTTAGAGAGGCAGTTAAGAATCCTGGGCTCCTATGGACAACCTGTCCTCTTCCCCTATACTGGGATTAGGAGCAACAGTTGAGATTATTTCAGGTGATTAGGCCTTGTCAGTCTCTGGATGCCATCATATACCCCCAACCAGTCAGACAAATTCAAAGTAATCCCCCCGCTATTTAGATGACAAATGCTGTATGTGATTATGCCCTGCTGTCTGGCCTGGGTTCAAACCTGCGTGCCAAAGTCATCAATCAACCCTGGTAATGCATGCCGAGGAAGAGGGAGTCAGGAATGCCAGCTAGCGAAGATAGAAAATGTGCCATTTATGTAACCCAGGGAGGGAG
Source organism: Coregonus lavaretus (assembly GCF_964263955.1). NCBI lineage: Eukaryota > Metazoa > Chordata > Actinopteri > Salmoniformes > Salmonidae > Coregonus > Coregonus lavaretus. Next base: position 23,381,444 of record NC_140005.1, on the reverse strand, counting down.
GAAAGGGGATGATTTCTTTACATTTTCAATATAGTTGGTGTTTTCTGTATGTAAAGATAAGCAGATTGTTACATTTTAAGATGTAACAGTTGTATCAGTGTGTGGGATGATTTCTTAGGTGCAAATGTAAGAATTAAACAGAGTTAGCCAACTTGCATTAACACCCTATTCATTACACTTATTAAACACCTAATGTAATAAACCAGCATCAGGGTGGATTTATGTATTAGACACCTAATTTATTAAACTAGTATCAGGGTGGAGTTATGTGGGAAGTACATGGATGGTACAGTATTAGTATAACGATGTGTTCACTCCCCTCTCCTCTCCTGCAGCGGCAGAGACCCCTGTCAGCCAACAACACTGACACGGACGGGCCTAAGGAGAAGCCAGGAAGTAAACAGAGGGACAGCACCCTGGGCCTGACTGCTGAGGAGGTAAATATACATAGCTGAAGTTAATATGATAGGGTTGGTCCTCTGTAGCTCAATTGGTAGAGCATGGCGCTTGTAACGCCAGGGTAGTGGGTTCGATCCCCGGGACCACCCATAAGTAAAAATGTATGCGCACATGACTGTAAGTCGCTTTGGATAAAAGCGTCTGCTAATATTATTATTATATTATTTATACTATCTATCACTAACATAGTATTGTAGCTAAGGGTTCTCTTTTCTCTCCATGGCAGTTGAAAGTCCTGAGGAGGATAACAGAGGAGCACGAGAGACGAGGGGGGTTCATCCGAATCTTCCCCACCCCAGAGACATGGGAACTGTACAGGTGAGAGGGGTTCGGACACTTTGGGTAATGTTACACACTAATGCATATGTCTAGATACATTTTAGAATAAGAGAACAAAAGCGATGTCCATACTGCTACCTCCCTACATTTAACCACTGCTATTACTACGTAATACAACTATTACTACTGCAGTTAAGAGTAAGGTGAGAAGCTGATACACTTTAGAGAATTGGCTGGTTACTGTACATTACATCTCAGAGAGTATTTATAGACTTTACAGCTCGCTCTCTTGTGAGATCTGTATATTTTCCCCAAACATGGCTGAAATCCCATGATGACTTCTAGTTGAAACAGCATTAAACCCCCTATTTAGGGGGGAAATCCAGTTTTGTGCTTACAGTCCATATTCCTGTATGAGGGATTTGCTGCTTGATTAGCTTTACGGGCCTGTTAATACTAGGGATTTTGTGGCTTTCTTTACACAGTATGTTTCTAAGTGGTCTTGAAATTACTGGGGCCTATGACATTGCGTATCACAATAGCCCTGTTGTAACACATTCATCTCCCCACAAATTAGACAGAAGATGCTGAAGCCCAGTGCAGCCTGTGGTGGTGATGGTTGTCATTTTGTCATTATCTGTGTCTCTGTTTCTCAGTGGTTATCTGGAGTATAAGACATCGATGAACTCCATGTTAGCTAACAGACTTTTCCATGGAAGGTAAGCATTTCCATCGTGGTTGGGAAAGGGAACAGCTTCTCCATCAATTTGTGGAAACGGTTGGACCCTGACTTTATGTTTGTTTTGTCTTCAGATGAATAGGTGAGGAGAACAGCTAATAAGATATGTATGGTAATAGTAGACTGTAAAGTTTTCCAGAGCGAGCACAGTGTCTATGTGGCAGTGTGGCTTTGGTAGTCTAGTCCTCAAACAGCGTTTGGGGCTGGGGAGAGTTTATGGAGGAAGGAAGAGCAGGGAACATTTGATAGAATAAACTAAACTATAAGGAATTTTGTTACACAACTCAACATATTTATTCTGTTGCATGGGTTCAGACTTAAGATAAATATTGTGTTTAGGAGCGTTATGTTTTTGTACAGTATTTTATTTCACTTTTGCACAATATTATCTGGGGAGCTGGCATCTCCTTTGGCCTTTTATGATTTTTCCATGTGCTTCTTTGGTCCTCAGATTGGGGAAAGCGGTGGTGACCTCAAGATCACGGTGGGTGTTATTGCCGCCATTTTCCCTCTCACTATCAAATCAAATCACATTAGCCGAATACAACAGGTGTAGACCTTACCGTGAAATGCTTACTTACAAGCCCTTAACCAACAATGCAGTTCAAGATATAGAGTTAAGAAAATATTTACTAAATAAACTAAAGTAAAAAATAAAATAAAATGTAACACAATAAAATAGCAATAACGAGGCTATATACAGGGGGTACCGGTACCAAGTCAATGTGCGGGGGTACAGGTTATTCAAGGTAATTTGTACATGTAGGTAGGGGTAAAGTGACTATGCATGGATAATAAACAGCGAGTAGCAGCAGTGTAAAAACAAAGGGGGGGGAGGTTGTGTCAATGTAAATAGTCCGGGTGGCCATTTGATTAATTGTTCAGCAGGCTTATGGCTTGGGGGTATAAGTTGTTAAGGAGCCTTTTGAACCTAGACTTGGTGCTCCGGTACTGCTTGCCGTGTGGTAGCAGAGAAAACAGTCTACGACTTGGGTGACTGGAGTCTTTGACAATTTTTTGGGCCTTCCTCTGACACCACCTAGTTTATAGGTCCTGGATGGCAGGAAGCTTGGCCCCAGTGATGTACTGGGCCGTACGCACTACCCTCTGTAGCACCTTATGGTCGGATGCCGAGCAGTTGCCATACCAGGCGGTGATGCAACCGGTCAGGATGCTCTCGATGGTGCAACTGTAAAACTTTTTGAGGATCTGGGGACCCATGCCAAATCTTTTCAGTCTCCTGAGGGGGGAAAAGGTGTTGTCGTGCCCTCTTCACGACTATCTTGGTGTGTTTGGACCATGATAGTTTGTTAGTGATGTGGACACCAAGGAACTTGAAGCTCTCAACCCGCTCTACTACAGCCCCGTCGATGTGAATGGGGGCGTGTTCGGTCCACGATCAGCTCCTTTGTCTTGCTCACGTTGAGGGAGAGGTTGTTGTCCTGGCACCACACTGCCAGGTCTCTGATCTTCTCCCTATAGGCTGTCTCATCGTTGTCGGTGATCAGGCCTACCACTGTTGTGTCGTCAGCAAACCTAATGATGGTGTTGGAGTCGTGCCTGGCCATGCAGTCGTGGGAGAACGGAGTACAGGAGGGGACTAAGCACGCACCCCTGAGGGGCCCCCGTGTTGAGGATCAGCGTGGCAGATGTGTTGTTGCCTACCCTTACCACCTGGGGGCGGCCCGTCAGGAAGTCCAGGATCCAGTTGCAGTGGGAGGTGTTTAGTCCTAGGGTCCTTATCTTAGTGATGAGCTTTGTTGGCACTATGGTGTTGAACGCTGAGCTGTAGTCAATGAACAGCATTCTCACATAGGTGTTCCTTTTGTCCAGGTGGGAAATGGCAGTGTGGAGTGCGATTTGAGATTGTGTCATCTGTGGATCTGTTGGGGCAGTATGCGAATTGGAGTGGGTCTAGGGTTTCCGGGATGATGGTGTTGATGTGAGCCATGACCAGCCTTTCAAAGCATTTCATGGCTACCGACGTGAGTGCTACGGGGCGGTAGTCATTTTGGCAGGTTACCTTCGCTTTCTTGGGCACAGGGACTATGGTGGTCTGCTTGAAACATGTAGGTATTACAGACTTGGTCAGGGAGAGGTTGAAAATGTCAGTGAAGACACTTGCCAGTTGGTCAGCGCATGCTCTGAGTACACGTCCTGGCAATCCATCTGGCCCCATGGCCTTGTGAATGTTGACCTGTTTAAAGGTCTCGCTCACATCGGCTACGGAGAGCGTGATCACACAGTCGTCCGGAACAGCTGGTGCTCTTATGCATGCTTCAGTTTTGCTTGCCTCGAAGCGAGCATAAAAGGCATTTAGCTCGTCTGGTAGGCTCGCGTCACTGGGCAGCTCTCGGCTGGGTTTCCCTTTGTAGTCCGTGATAGTTTGCAAGCCCTGCCATATCAGACGAGTGTCTGAGCCGGTGTAGTAGGATTCAATCTTAGTCCTGTATTGACGCTTTGCCTGTTTGATGGTTCATCTAAGGGCATAGCGGGATTTCTTATAAGCGTCCGGATTAGTGTCCCGCTCCTTAAAAGCGGCAGCTCTAGCCTTTAGCTCGGTGCGGATGTTGCCTTTAATCCATGGCTTCTGGTTGGGATATGTACGTACGGTCACTGTGGGGATGACGTTGTCGATGCATTTATTGACGAAGCCGGTGACTAAGGTGGTATACTCCTCAATGCCATTGGATGAAACCCGGAACCTATTCCAGTCTGTGCTAGCAAAACAGTCCTGTAGGGTAGCATCCATGTCATCTGAGCACTTCCAAGTCTTCCATCATTCAACTTTCCATATCGTACCACAATATCTCGGAAAATAATAATCTGATACATTTCTCTTCTCAGGGACTGATTCAGCCAAACTTGTCTTAGCAATGTCTAATGTACCTGTATATTACAGTGCCTTAAATCATTCTGATGTATTATTTGGCTTTGGGAATAAGGCAACACTTGAATGCTATAGCATAAATATAGCAATGCAGGTTGTGCGAATCGAACTGATCCCTCAGTTTTATCATACTCTATGGGAATCTGTGGTTAAGGAATCATATTAAAGCCGTTCCTCTCGTCCCCCATCAGGAAACTGAATGGTAATGTGCAGCTGCAGGTGGACGTGTTCCACGCGTGTCACGTGATCCAGTATGAGAGGAAGCTGTTGTCGCTGGAGGCGCGGAGGCGGAGGCAGCGCCACCTGGCAGAGCACTCCGCCATGGCGAGGAAGAGAGCAGGTAGGCCTCAGGGAGTCTGTCCTCCTCCAGCTGACACAGCATAGCAACACTTTCAGTCTAGTCTCAGACCCAGACCACGGCCTGTCTGGCCAAGCCAAGGGGGAGACAATCAGACGCGTTCATTCCTTTACTTTCGATGAAGAACTCCCAACTGCCAGAATGAATTTGGCCAAATATGACAGTGAGAGTTTATATAACAACTACCATAAGACGTTCTCTTTGCAAAGTGTTGAAGTGTGTCTGCATTTGATCGAGTAATGACACAATGATGTAATTGACATTGTGATGTTTGACTTTTTTTCTGTAATGCTTTGTACTTAAGCGAGGGGTCGCAAGGCCTCCCCTACTGGGATCAGTGACGAGGAGGATGTTGAGGAGGGGGAAGAGAGGGTTCAGGAGGAAGAGGAGAAGGAGAAGAAAGCCCTGGGTTCGTTAGTGGTGCAAACTGACAGTGTGCCCACCTCACTGGAGCGGTTCCACAATGAGGCCATGTCCTCAGCAGAACCGGCCCGACGCACCACCGCCATTACCAAGCCCAAAGTCAACCTGCTCCACATCCTCCAGCAGGGCTGGGACCTCAGGTCAGTGCACACCACAGGCTTCTGCACCTGTTGGCAGCCCTCTCTGAATTCTCCTCCCTCCCCTTTCATCCATCCCACCACCCCTCTCTTTGCTTCTCTCAGCAGCAGAAGGAGAAATATGAGGCTCCCAGAGCACGGGCCAAAAAAGCTCAGGAGAAAATCTGGGCCTCTTTTCATACCCCGGCATGTTTTGATCAGTCTCTTCCATGTGTACCTAATTCACAACGTAGAGAAAACATTGAGGAAACAAATCCTGTGTGTCAACCTTGAATTCAATGTAGAGACACTGCCTGTGATTGGACTGTTAATTGTAGGAGTCAGACTGTCCTTTCTTTGTTTTAATTTGGAAGGACCTGGAAGGACTTGAAAGGCTCCACACCATTTTTCATTCTGCAATACCCGTGCAAAAATATTTAGACCTATTTTTGATTTTACAATTACATTAATGAATATCACATACTTCTGTCTAAACGGCAACAAAGGCTCCAGTCTCCTATAGATTTTTTAAGTGTCTGAAATTGTAATTTGAGGGGGAATTACAATAACAAGTCTACGTTTGTAGAAATTCCTCTGAGCTTGCCAGGACCGTGAAGGGACCTGGGAAATTATAGTACAGTATATCATTGTTTGTGTTTGACAGCTTTTTCCAAAACATTTTTCCACTACATTGTACTAGCAGTACCCTTTTCAGGTTCATTCGGGCCATGAAAACAATTATTCACTCTCGGTGCTGGCCGAGAGGGCAAGTCACACTGTGCTCCAACACTGGCTGAAAATGATACCTGTATTTGTTTTGTCTCTTGCATAATGCCTAAGATAACAAACAGAATATGCGTCAGTGCTTGTGCTTGCTGTTGTAACACATGTATCTAAGATGCCTGAAAGGCAGTAAACCTTTGTTCCCATTTCAATTGTCTGGAGACCGGGTGGAGATTATTCATAATTTACTGTCAGGGAATGACAAAGATTGGAGATATGATCTGTGTTGCGGTGTGTGTGTGTGTGTGTGTGTGTGTGTGTGTGTGCAATTCCTCTCTTTACTTTCATTCTCTCCATCCCATTTGTCTTTTTTAACCGTGCTTATCTTTGCAATTTTTTTATCTTTACAAAATGTTTTTTCCTCTTCCTGTCTCTGCCATATTTTACTCTCTTCCTCCTTAGTTTCCTCTCCTCAGCCTCTCATGTCCTCCTAAATCAAGCCTCGCTCTCCCCCTGTTCTGCAGTAAAGTCCAGGCTCGGATGGCCTTCTCCTCCTATCTCCACCGGGTGCAGATGAGGCTACTCGCAGAGAGCAGGACTAACGCTAACTCAGCCTGGCCAGAGAAGGACAATGAGCAAATGGTAATGCAACTGTCTGATCCAGTGCCCCCGGGGAATGATTGTATAGAAAAGAAAACCTGGACCCTTGTGTTATGTTTATCTGCATTTGATTTTCTCTTTGATTCGTTGTTACTCATCGGAGCCACGTCGTAACTGTCTTTTAATGTGCTGAGGCATTTGTGGCCACGTAGAGAGGAAAATGGTGTGAGTACGAGTATGTGACCGCGTCAAAATTGGTTTTATCGGAAAGCCTCTGGAGAAAATAAACGTGAACATGTGTCCATCATGAAAAGTCCATCAAACATTTTTCTTTAAAGTGTCTTTTTGTTGAAATACATGAAATAATAACACAACGTAAAGGTGAGTGTTGTAATGATGACGCAGTGCAGTGACAGCAGGTCTTCTCATCTCCAGGAGCTGGTGATCCGCTTTCTGAAGCGTGCGGCCAGTAACCTTCAGCAGGACATGAGGATGGTCCTGCCCAGTCGCCAGCTCCCCCTCCAGGACCGCCGACGCATCCTGTCCCACCAACTAGGAGAGTTCATCCACTGCTACAACAAGGTGTCCACTGCCAGCCACACAGCAAGAGACTCTTCAGCATCTAGTGTCCACTACTGTTGTAGGACCTGTTTATAGTTATTACACTAGTCAGGGAGTCTCCATTTATTTTCATTATTAGTTGACTTTTTCTTTTGTGTTCTTATCCAAATAGAAATGTTTGTTTCAGTTGAAGGTGTTCATTTTATGAGGAAGCAACACATGACTGTTAATACTGACTTGCTCAGACAGGCCAGTGTACTTGGTCTCTGACTGGTCTCTTTCCTCATAGGAGACAGAGCATATGGTGAAGAAACTGGAGAAGATCAAAGATGAAGAACATTGTATCAACCCCAGTGTGTTTCAGGAGTTTATAGCTGAGGCAAGGTTAGTGAGCTGGCACCTAGTCTCTCTACTACTGAATAGTACGTATGCTCCTGACTGTTTCACTTACTTCTGCTACTTAACACTGGTTTTACTCTAGGTATCATGGAGAATGTTCACACTGCTCTCTTCCCTTACAGTGAAGGTGATCTGGAGGAGGTCCTGACATTCTACACACACAAAAACAAATCAGCCAGTGTCTTTTTGGGAACGAAATGTCGGAGCACTAAACCTGACAATAGCAACAGCCAATGTTCAGGAGAGCCAGCTACCACAGAGAACCATAAAAGTGAGTAGAAATTGTCAGACGAATACCATCTGGTCAGTAAGGACCTTTGTATTCCAGTGTGCCACAGATTCCACATATTTCTACAATTATTTTGACATTTTATTTAATCCTTTGTTGACAAATCCTTTATAATGTATTTGGGAATTTTGCTGTTTTGATTTTGAAAAGCCACATTAAGGAAAAGAAGGCTGAGTCATACAAAGTCAAGTACAGGTCAGCTTCTAATGATTTAACCCTCATGTGTGTCAGAGCCATGGAATGGCCAGCTGGATGATAACAGGGATCTGGCTTATTTTGTGCTCTGAACAGCTTTGCCTGTGGCCAAAGAGGGCTCCAGCGCCTCAGCCTCTGAGTCCTCACTGTCTGAAGTCAGAAAGAGCACAGACCAGGCCAGTGTAGTCCAACCCACTGCTGACCAACCCACTGAAGAGCAACCGGCTGCAGCCCTCAGAAGTAGTAAACAACCTGAGGTTCAGGCCTCCCAGCACTCCTCCAGCTTTCCAGCTGCCTTAGACTGTGGCCACATCCACCTGCAGCACTACTCTCACCCCCAGAACCCACCCCAGTCTCTGCCCCTGCACTGCCCCCCACCACCGCCCCCATCTCAGCCCCCATCCTACGCCCAGTCCCAGTCTCGCCTCCACTGCCCTCGCCAGCCAGAGCCCCCTCCACAGCCCCAGGCCTCTGTGTTCTCCTCAGCCTCCAGCCTTGTCCCCCAGCCCCCTCGGGTAATATGGGCGGCTGCCCACCCTGGTGCCACCACAGTCTCAGCCCCACCGGTCTCCCAGGTCCTGAGGCAGGTCCAGTCCTTTACCTCCACCTCCTCCTCCTCCGCGGCTGCAGCCTCGTCCTCCATGCCTGGCGCCATCCACATCCACAGCCAGAAGCTCCCCAGGCCCAGCTCTGCAGGTCAAGGTAAACCCTTGATAGATAACATCCATGATAGATGTTTGGTGTGTTCTCAGCTCCCAGTCTTTCTATGGCCTAAGACAGGGGTCTTCAACCTTTTCTTGCCCAGGGTCCCCCTCCCAGGCAAACCGGCGACCCATGGACCCCCATCATACGTTAGCAAAAAACAATAATTCCTTATCAGGTGAATGATAATGGCAAGGAGAAGTAATCAACTTTTTAAAATGAATGGATTTGGTCGGTAGTTTTTCATTATTTTGACCTCCCCACATTATAATTGGAAGTGTAAACTCTAACATAGCCTATTAGCTAGAAAAGTAACTCCAAACATATTTTCGCTAAGAGTAGCTGGTTATGCAAAGGTTAGCCATGTGTTGGCAAAAATGTACAGTACCAGTCAAAAGTTTGGACACACCTACTCATTCAAGTTTGATTTTATTTTTTATTTTTTACTATTTTATACATTGTAGAATAATAGTGAAGACATCAAAACTATGAAATAACACATATGGAATCATGTAGTAACCAAAAAAGTGTTAAACAAATCAAAATATATTTTATATTTGAGATTCTTCAAATAGCCACACTTTGCACACTCTTGGCATTCTCTCAACCAGCTTCACCTGGAATGCTTTTCCAACAGTCTTGAAGGAGTTCCCACATATGCTGAGCACTTGTTGGCTGCTTTTCCTTCACTCTGCCGTCCGACTCATCCCAAACCATCTCAATTGGGTTGAGGTCAGAGGATTGTGGAGGCCAGGTCATCTGATGCAGCACTCCATCACTCTCCTTGTTGGTAAAATAGCCCTTACACAGCCTGGAGGTGTGTTGGGTAATTGTCCTGTTGAAAAACAAATGATAGTCCCACTAAGCCCAAACCAGATGGGATGGCGTATCGCTGCAGAATGCTGTAAATAAATCACAGACAGTGTAACCAGCAAAGCTCCCCCACACCATAACACCACCTCCTCCATGCTTTACGGTGGGAACTAAACATGCAGAGATCATCCGTTCACCCACACCGTGTCTCACAAAGACACAGCGGTTTGAACCAAAAATCTCCAATTTGGACACACGACCAAAGGACAAATTTCCACTTGTCTAATGTCCATTGCTCGTGTTTCTTGGCCCAAGCAGGTCTCTTCTTCTTATTCGTGTCCTTTAGTATCAAATCAAATTTTATTGGCCACATGCGCCGAATACAACAGGTGTAGACATTACAGTGAAATGCTTACTTACAGCCCTTAACCAACAATGCATTTGGGGGCGGCCCGTCAGGAAGTCCAGGGGATCCAGTTGCAGAGGGAGGTGTTTAGTCCCAGGATCCTTAGCTTAGTGATGAGCTTTGAGGGCACTATGGTGTTGAATGCTGAGCTGTAGTCAATGAATAGCATTCTCACATAGGTGTTCCTCTTGTCCAGGTGGGAAAGGGCAGTGTGGAGTGCAATAGAGATTGCATCATCTGTGGATCTGTTGGGGAGGTATGCAAATTGGAATGGGTCTAGGGTTGGTAGTCATTTAGGCAGGTTATCTTAGTGTCCTTTGGCACGGGGACTATGGTGGTCTGCTTGAAACATGTTGGTATTACAGACTCAGTCAGGGACATGTTGAAAATGTCAGTGAAGACACTTGCCAGTTGGTCAGCACATGCTCAGAGTACACGTCCTGGTAATCCGTCTGGCCCTGCGGCCTTGTGAATGTTGACCTGCTTAAAAGTCTTACTCACATTGGCTACGGAGAGCGTGATCACATAGTCATCCGGAACAGCTGGTGCTCTCATGCATGCTTCAGTGTTGCTTGCCTCGAAGCGAGCATAGAAGTAGCTCGTCTGGAAGTCTTGTGTCACTGGGCAGCTCGCGCCTGTGCTTCCCTTTGTAGTCTGTAATAGTTTTCAAGCCCTGCCACAGGTGTGGTTTCTTTGCAGCAATTCGACCATGAAGGCCTGATTCACACAGTCCCCTCTGAACAGTTGATTTTGAGATGTGTCTGTTACTTGAACTCTGTTAAGCATTTATTTGGGGTGCAATTTCTGAGGCTGGTAACTCTAATGAATGTATCATCTGCAGAAGAGGTAACTCTGGGTCTTCCATTCCTGTGGCGTTCCTCATGAGAGCCAGTTTCATCATAGCGCTTGATGGTTTTTTCGACTGCACTTGAAGAAACTTTCAAAGTTTTGATATGTTCCGTATTCACTGACCTTCATGTCTTAAAGTAATGATGGACTGTCGTTTTTCTTTGTTTATTTGAGCTGTTCTTGCCATAATATGGACTTGGTATTTTACCAAATAGGGCTATCTTCTGTAAACCCCCCTACCTTGTCACAACACAACTGATTGCTCAAACGCATTAAGAAGGAAAGAAATTCCACAAATTAACTTTTAACAATGCACACCTGTTAATTGAAATGCATTCCAGGTCACTACCTCATGAAGCTGGTTGAGAGAATGCAAAGAGTGTGCAAAGCTGTCAAGGCAAAGGGTGGCTATTTGAAGAATCTCAAATATAAAATATATTTTGATTTGTTTAACACTTTTTTGGTTACTACATGATTCCACATGTGTTATTTCATAGTTTTGATATATTCACTACTATTATACAATGTAAAAAAAATATAAAAAAATTAAGAAAAACCCTTGAATGAGTAGGTGTGTCCAAACTTTTGACTGGTAGTGTATGTCTAAATCAAGAAAGCTTACCAGCAGCCTTTTCACGGGTGCTTTTTCAAAGCCTATGTCAGATACTCCAATGAATGTAATTGGCTCAATATTAGCAGTTGAGAAATAAAGTTGACATCATTGGAAAGAAGATATTCTCCTCTTTTCTACTGTAGGTATGTAATTCATTTTATATATATATTTATTTTCCGGCGTAACTCGTGCAGTACCTCCGCGGACCCCTACACCCCGTCATTAATTACATGTTTCTCTCTGCTTCAGCAATCAGAAGGACTGCCTCCAGCCGGCCCAGACCAGATCCAAATGGGGTTTTTAAGGACCTGGACTCCCTGCCTGCTCAGGCGCAGTCCAACCAGCAGGCCATAGTCTCAGCCCTGCAGAAACTGGCAGAGAAGCAGGCTGCCCGCCAGTACAACAGCTCCAGCCACATCAGTCTCCTAACGCAACACGTGAGTCTCCTGTCACCCTACCCAACCCCTCTACCTTCGTTCCTGCTCAACAACTAGATACAGTCATCTGATTCGCAGGAAGAGTGCTCATGTCAGGATACAAAACTACAACAAATGTATCATACACTGTACTGTAAAGTGATCTGTCTTGTTCTCTAGATGAGTGAAGGAAATCCGAACATCCTGCACAGTGGTCTTACTGTGAGGGTTTTAATATTCCGCTGTGTTGTTGGTGTGTAAACCTCTCTGTGACCCCATGGGGAGTGACGGCTCAGAGCTCAGTGCTGCTCGCTCATCCAGCAGGCAGAGAGGGTTCCTGGAGCCTACAGCCTGTTAGCTGGAGCTGGCTAGTCTGAGCAAAGCAGAGCGGTGGGGCGGTGAGCTGAGGCTCTGTGTGAGGTCTCATTATCAGATGCACCACAGGGAGTGCTTTCTGTTGATATTTAACAGGCAGTCACTTTTTTTGTGGTAATTGATGCTTGTAAATAGAAGAATGTGGCAAATTGGCACCGAGTGGGGGAGAAAGGGCTCTGTTTGCTCCACCACCTCTCTTTTTCCTCTCTTCCCTGAAGATTTGTCGTTCGCAGTGGGTAAGCCCACCAGCCTCCCACTCTACCTCGCTCCCTCCCTCTCTCGCTCTCCCTCCCTGGGAGTTTTTTGTGATGGCACCAGACCACACAGACTGCAGTTTTATGGCTTCCTCTTCTCTGTACAGTATTCTATGTTTGCTGTAATTCCCATGCATAGTTAATCCTGGTCATGGCAGAGGCTTATTTTGCAGGGCAAAATAGTTTAATGGTTTGCACTTAAAGGGTCTGAATATATTTGGCCTTTCTCTTGACTCAGATTAGAAGTAATTAAATCACTTATAAAAGAGTCTTCTGTATAGAGAAGCAACACCCTGTTCCACTGATTGACCTTTGAAGATTCAGCAATTACTCCTTTTCACATGCCAGGCCTCATCTTTTGGGAATAAGTTTAACTAGTTTCACAATGTAATCATTTCGAATGGGGTGAATTTAAGTATTTCTTATCATGTGTAAACTAATCAAATAAATATGTGCTGGAGTGTGAGTCCTCCCTCTATGTAACTTGTGCCTTGAGGGCGTGCAACATGATTAGACTTTTATAACATTCTGTTTTAGACAGGAACATGTACACCCTGACATGATTCAACATGATATAGTATTTAAGTAATTATATTTTGTTTTGGAGATGGGTGTTCTTTACACCCATTGTGGTGAAAGGTGATAATATTAATGTCATTATATCTCTTATATTTCGGGTATATCAATCATATCCACCCAAAACTGAATTGTAAATTAAAGTAATTTCCTCCCTCTCCCAGTCCCACCCAGGAGAGCAGCAGCAGACACACGTCAAGTGTAATCCTAGTTGGAGGCAGTAATGTTAGGAATGTATATATTAAGGTAGCCTGGAGTTGAGAAACACCTTAGTCCTGAGGAACAACATGGGAGTTCCTTTTGGGCAACTGTAAGTTATTCATGGTTGATTGTGAAATGTTGGAATTTCAGATTTCATGGATTCAAACTTACATTCAAGTGTAATTATGGATTTACTGAAAATAACTGCCTAACTGGCATCCCAGCACTTCTAGGTCAGCATGGTTGAAGAACCTTCACCATTGAGATCTGTTGACACTGTATTATAGATTCCCTCCAAATCCTTGAGGATTGAAAATAAACTCTCTATTGGGCCCTGAAAAGCTCCCTGACCTGGCTGTGTTCTGTCAGCTCTTGCATTAATTTAAACACCTGTCGTTTAGGAATGTTTGACATTTCCCTTTCTCTGGCATGACTACTAGCCAAACAATTCGTTAACCTGCCCAGAACTCGGCTTTTAAAGCGCAGAGAAAATAAACAGCCCTCCCAGCTAACAATTCTAGGGAGAGAGAACCTTTTTGTAATGTTACCCGTAATGTTTGAGTTTCCGTTAGTTAGGGGAACATTCTATCTATGTTAGCAAAAACCTTCTGAGAACCTTTTTAGCATGTTCTGGTGTAAAATTTGAACTTGAACAGAACATGGTTACAATGTTCTCAGAATATACAACATTAATGTTCTTGACGCGTTTTATGGGACATTGCAAGAACATTCATGTGTCCAGTTTTCTGAGGGTTAGGAGAATATACCATGAACGTTCCACCAAGCATACACAGAAAATGGTTGCCATGTTCTCAGAATATAAGATATTAATGTTCTAGACACTCATGGAAACGTTGCAAGAAGTTGTCGGTCCCAAAGAAACATCCCCAATGCTGTTGCCAAGCCCATAAAGGGCCTGATTGGTGAACCACTGATCCATTCACAGCTCTTTTTGAATGTTGGCAATGTTAGGGATAATCACACAGTGCTTTTAACATACATGTTTTCAACTTACATATTTGACACACTTTGACATACATGATTACATTGTGTATGTTTATTCATACAGTATTTATTATTCAACATGTCCTCACCTGGGATTTGAAATCACAACCTCATGGTTCACGGCATTCGGTTCTTCCTGCTATGCCACCATGTCTGTGTCAGTTAGAAGTTATTTGGACTATTCTCTCATCATTGATTTGATTGACTTATTTTGACAATTTAAGGGCTTTCTCTATAGTTGTCTGTTGGGCATATTTACATTTACATTTTAGTCATTTAGCAGACGCTCTTATCCAGAGCGACTTACAGGAGCAATTAGGGTTAAGTGCCTTGCTCAAGGGCACATCGACAGATTTTTCACCTAGTTGGCTCGGGGATTAGAACCAGCAACCTTTCGGTTACTTGCACAACGCTCTTAACCACTAAGCTACCTGCCGCCCCATATTAATCTGTTTTAATAATACTTCTGAATCATTATGATCAATAAAAGTTTTTCTTGAGTGTACTTTAACAGAGCTGAGATTTACTTCAATGTGCATTCACCCTATTGCTTACGCCTATATAGTTGTTTCAGATCTACACAAGTGCAGGGAGGAGGGGTTAGGGTTTATTCTGGACAGGGCCTAACTATACTGGCCCAATAAGCACAAGCCCTAGAGATATCCCTTATTGGGAAAGTTGTTAGGGTGATTGGTGCTGGTGACCTGGGTTCGAGACCCGCTAGGGTAGTTACCCTACTCTCACATTCTTGCAATATATGTTAATGTCATTATTTGGCAACAGTTACAACACACCTATCTGATCTAATTAAAATTATTTTCTCATTGGAAGATGGAAATCAGTAGAATTCTTGATAGCTGAGCATCTCAGAGAACTCTATCGTCTTTTTGTTATTCACACAACATATACCATGTAGAACAAACATGTCTCTGATAAGGAATCACATCAGCTCGTCATTGCATTTCTATCTGTAACATTTCTAATTCATTGCCGACACATGGCCCAGGTGGTAGTGTTGCTTCGGATAGAAAGATACCCAGAACATGGTGGCCATATTCTCAGAATATCAGAAATGTGTACATTTAAAGTAGCATGTCTGTACTTTCTCACATTTGCCATTTAAGCAATGATGATGCCAGTTATACCAAAACCTTACACAACACAGAGTTCCATCTCCAAGTTTTAATGTGGAAAAATAGACAAATTGCAACGGAATCACTTGGGACCAGTGTTGGGGGTAATGCATTACTTTTAGTAACAGATTAATATAACGAGTTACTGTCTTCAATTATTGTAATATTATTAGTTACTTTTTCAAGTAACCCATATACAGTGGGGAAAAAAAGTATTTAGTCATCCACCAATTGTGCAAGTTCTCCCACTTAAAAAGATGAGAGAGGCCTGTAATTTTCATCATAGGTACACGTCAACTATGACAGACAAAATGAGAATTTTTTTTCCAGAAAATCACATTGTAGGATATTTAATGAATTTATTTGCAAATTATGGTGGAAAATAAGTATTTGGTCAATAACAAAAGTTTCTCAATACTTTGTTATATACCCTTTGTTGGCAATGACACAGGTCAAACATTTTCTGTAAGTCTTCACAAGGTTTTCACACACTGTTGCTGGTATTTTGGCCCATTCCTCCATGCAGATCTCCTCTAGAGCAGTGATGTTTTGGGGCTGTCGCTGGGCAACACAGACTTTCAACTCCCTCCAAAGATTTTCTATGGGGTTGAGATCTGGAGACTGGCTAGGCCACTCCAGGACCTTGAAATGCTTCTTATGAAGCCACTCCTTCGTTGCCCGGGCGGTGTGTTTGGGATCATTGTCATGCTGAAAGACCCAGCCACGTTCCATCTTCAATGCCCTTGCTGATGGAAGGAGGTTTTCACTCAAAATCTCACGATACATGGCCCCATTCATTCTTTCCTTTACACGGATCAGTTGTCCTGGTCCCTTTGCAGAAAAACACCCCCAAAGCATGATGTTTCCACCCCCATGCTTCACAGTAGGTATGGTGTTCTTTGGATGCAACTCAGCATTCTTTGTCCTCCAAACACGACGAGTTGAGTTTTTACCAAAAAGTTATATTTTGGTTTCATCTGACCATATGACATTCTCCCAATCCTCTTCTGGATCATCCAAATGCACTCTAGCAAACTTCAGACGGGCCTGGACATGTACTGGCTTAAGCAGGGGGACACGTCTGGCACTGCAGGATTTGAGTCCCTGGCGGCGTAGTGTGTTACTGATGGTAGGCTTTGTTACTTTGGTCCCAGCTCTCTGCAGGTCATTCACTAGGTCCCCCCGTGTGGTTCTGGGATTTTTGCTCACCGTTCTTGTGATCATTTTGACCCCACGGGGTGAGATCTTGCGTGGAGCTCCAGATCGAGGGAGATTATCAGTGGTCTTGTATGTCTTCCATTTCCTAATAATTGCTCCCACAGTTGATTTCTTCAAACCAAGCTGCTTACCTATTGCAGATTCAGTCTTCCCAGCCTGGTGCAGGTCTACAATTTTGTTTCTGGTGTCCTTTGACAGCTCTTTGGTCTTGGCCATAGTGGAGTTTGGAGTGTGACTGTTTGAGGTTGTGGACAGGTGTCTTTTATACTGATAACAAGTTCAAACAGGTGCCATTGATACAGGTAATGAGTGGAGGACAGAGGAGCCTCTTAAAGAAGAAGTTACAGGTCTGTGAGAGCCAGAAATCTTGCTTGTTTGTAGGTGACCAAATACTTATTTTCCACCATAATTTGCAAATAAATTCAAAAAAAATCCTACAATGTGATTTTCTGGAGAAAAAAAATTCTCAATTTGTCTGTCATAGTTGACGTGTACCTATGATGAAAATTACAGGCCTCTCTCATCTTTTTAAGTGGGAGAACTTGCACAATTGGTGGCTGACTAAATACTTTTTTCCCCCACTGTATTAGTCTCAGAAACATACATTACATGGCCAAAAGTATGTGGATTCGGCTATTTCAGCCACACCCGTTGCTGACAGGTGTATAAAATCAAGCACACCGCCATGCAATCTCCATAGACAAACATTGGCAGTAGAATGGCCCTTACTGAAGAGCTCAGGGACTTTCAACGTGGATTCGGGCAGGTAGTGTTCTTCACATAGAAATGCAATGACGAGCTGAAGTGATTCCTTATCAGAGTCTCATGTTTGTTCTACATGGTATATGTTGTGTGAATAACAAGAGAACGATAGCTGAGCATCTCAGCAACGGGTGTGGCTGAAATAACCAAATCCACTAATTTGAAGGGGTGTCCACATACTTCTGTGTATATACAGTGGGGGGGGAAAGTATTTAGTCAGCCACCAATTGTGCAAGTTCTCCCACTTCAAAAGATGAGAGAGGCCTGTAATTTTCATCATAGGTACACGTCAACTATGACAGACAAAATGAGGGGAAAAAATCCAGAAAATCACACTGTAGGATTTTTTATGAATTTATTTGCAAATTATGGTGGAAAATAAGTATTTGGTCAATAACAAAAGTTTCTCAATACTTTGTTATATACCCTTTGTTGGCAATGACACAGGTCAAACGTTTTCTGTAAGTCTTCACAAGGTTTTCACACACTGTTGCTGGTATTTTGGCCCATTCCTCCATGCAGATCTCCTCTAGAGCAGTGATGTTTTGGGGCTGTTGCTGGGCAACACGGACTTTCAACTCCCTCCAAAGATTTTCTATGGGGTTGAGATCTGGAGACTGGCTAGGCCACTCCAGGACCTTGAAATGCTTCTTACGAAGCCACTCCTTTGTTGCCCGGGCGGTGTGTTTGGGATCATTGTCATGCTGAAAGACCCAGCCACGTTTCATCTTCAATGCCCTTGCTGATGGAAGGAGGTTTTCACTCAAAATCTCACGATACATGGCCCCATTCATTCTTTCCTTTACACGGATCAGTTGTCCTGGTCCCTTTGCAGAAAAACACCCCCAAAGCATGATGTTTCCACCCCCATGCTTCACAGTAGGTATGGTGTTCTTTGGATGCAACTCAGCATTCTTTGTCCTCCAAACACGACGAGTTGAGTTTTTACCAAAAAGTTATATTTTGGTTTCATCTGACCATATGACATTCTCCCAATCCTCTTCTGGATCATCCAAATGCACTCTAGCAAACTTCAGACGGGCCTGGACATGTACTGGCTTAAGCAGGGGGACACGTCTGGCACTGCAGGATTTGAGTCCCTGGCGGCGTAGTGTGTTACTGATGGTAGGCTTTGTTACTTTGGTCCCAGCTCTCTGCAGGTCATTCACTAGGTCCTCACTTGTGATGATTTTGACCCCACGGGGTGAGATCTTGCGTGGAGTCCCAGATCGAGGGAGATTATCAGTGGTCTTGTATGTCTTCCATTTCCTAATAATTGCTCCCACAGTTGATTTCTTCAAACCAAGCTGCTTACCTATTGCAGATTCAGTCTTCCCAGCCTGGTGCAGGTCTACAATTTTGTTTCTGGTGTCCTTTGACAGCTCTTTGGTCTTGGCCATAGTGGAGTTTGGAGTGTGACTGTTTGAGGTTGTGGACAGGTGTCTTTTATACTGATAACAAGTTCAAACAGGTGCCATTAATACAGGTAACGAGTGGAGGACAGAGGAGCCTCTTAAAGAAGAAGTTACAGGTCTGTGAGAGCCAGAAATCTTGCTTGCTTGTAGGTGACCAAATACTTATTTTCCACCATAATTTGCAAATAAATTCATAAAAAATCCTACAAGGTGATTTTCTGGAGAATTTTTTTTCTCAATTTGTCTGTCATAGTTGACGTGTACCTATGATGAAAATTACAGGCCTCTCTCATCTTTTTAAGTGGGAGAACTTGCACAATTGGTGGCTGACTGACTAAATACTTTTTTCCCCCACTGTATAGTGTATTCAGTCCCCTTGATTTTTTTCACATTTTGTTACATTACAACCTCATTCTAAAATGGATTAAAAAAAAATAATCCTCATCAATCTACACACAATACCCCATAATGACAAAGCAAAAACTGGTTTTTAGAAATTTTAGCAAATGTATAACAAGAAAATCCCCGGAAATATTACATTTACATAAGTTTGCAGACCCTTTACTCAGTACTTATTTGAAGCGCCTTTGGCGCTACAAGCTTGGCTCCCCTTTATTTGGGGAGTTTCCATTCTTCTCTGCAGATCCTCTCAAGCTCTGTCAGGTTGGATGGGGAGCGTCGCTGCACAGCTATTTTCAGGTCTCTCCAGAGATGTTCGATCGGGTTCAAGTCCGGGCTCTGGCTGGGCCACTCAAGGACATTCAGAGACTTGTCCCGAAGCCACTCCTGCGTTGTCTTTGCTGTGTGCTTCGGGTCGTTGTCCTGTTGGAAGGTGAACCTTCACCCAGTCTGAGGTCCTGAGCACTCTGGAGCAGGTTTTCATCAAGGATCTCTCTGTACTTTTCTCCATTCATCTTTCCCTCGATGAAAAACAGCCACACAGCATGACGCTGCCACCACCATGCTTCACCGTAGGGATGGTGCCAGGTTTCCTCCAGACGTGACGCTTGGCGTCTCATGGTCTGAGAGTCCTTTAGGATCCTTTTGGCAAACTTCAAGCGGGCTGTCATGTGCCTTTTACTGAGGAGTGGCTTCGGTCTGGCCACTCTACCATAAAGGCCTGATTGGTGGAGTGCTGCAGAGATGGTTGGCCTTTTGGAAGGTTCTCCTATCTCCACAGAGGAACTCTGGAGCTCTGTCAGAGCGACCATCGGGTTCTTGGTCATCTCCCTGACCAAGGCTCTTCTCCCCGGATTGCTCAGTTTGGCCGGGCAGCCAGCTCTAGGAAGAGTCCGGGCTCTGGCTGGGCCACTCAAGGACATTCAGAGACTTGTCCCGAAGCGGCAGGTAGCTTAGTGGGTAAGAGCATTGTGCCAGTAACCGAAAGGTCACTGGTTCTAATCCCCGAGCCGACTACGTGAAAAATCTGTCGATGTGCCCTTAAGCAAGGCACTTAACCCTAATTGCTCGTGTAAGTCGCTCTGGATAAGAGCGTCTGCTAAATAACTAAAATGTAAAAATGTTGATGGTTCCAAACTTCTTTGTCATTATGAGGTATTGTGTGTAGATTGATGAGGAACAATTTAGAATTAGGCTGTAACGTAACAAAATGTGGAAAAAGGGAAGGTGTCTGAATACTTTCCAATATACTTTTTCTATGTTGCTAAGAATGTGAGAGTAGGGTAACTCCCCTAGCGGGTCTCAAACCCAGGCCAGCAGCACCAATCACCCTAACAACTTTCCCAATAAGGGGTGTCTCTGGGGCAATGCTTATTTGGCCAGTATTTAGAATTTATTAGGATCCCCAATTAGCTAAGGCCGAGACAGCGGCTACTCTTCCTGGGTTCCAAACAGGAAACAACACAACAAATAAAATAAATAATATACATTAATATACATAGCACTACATTTACATTACAATTTAGCCATTCAGCAAACGCTCCCATCCAGAGCGACCCATAGGGTGCATTCATCTTAAGATAGCCAGGCGAGACAATCACACATCACAGTCGTATCCCAACCACGTATCACATACATAATACATTGCAAAATACAATACAAAATGCATAGAAATCTATGTCTCTTCACAGTCCCTGTAAGGTGTTCTTTTATCTGATTTTTTTTAAATCTGTGTTTATTGCTAGCTTGAGTTACATGGGGTTGAAAAGAGTTCCATTTAGTAATAGCTCTATTTAATACTCTGTGTTTCCCAGCCTCTGTTCTGGACCTGGGGACTGTGAAGAGACCTCTGGTTGCATGTCTTGTGTGAAACAGACAGTTCGGTATCTTCAACACCCCGCACAAAGACCAATAGTGATGCAGTCAATATCTCCTCAATTTTGAGCCAGGAGAGATTTACGTGAATTTCATTGACATTCGCCCTCCATGTAAATCTAAGTGCAATACGTGCTGCTCTGTTTTGGACCAACTGCAATTTGCCTATGTTTTTTTTTGCCGTACCTGATCACACAACTGGACAGTAGTGCAGGTGCAACAAAACTAGGGCCTGTAGGACATGTCTGGTTGACTGAGATATCAAGAAAGCAGAGCAACGCCTTATCATGGACAGTTAGTTACCCATTCTAAAGCTGACTGGAGCTGTATGTTAAGGGTGTCAGTTATTTATTTTACGGTTCCAGCCAACGTTTATACTGTTGAGTCATCAGCGTACATGCACACACAGGTTTTTATTTAAGGTCAGTTTAAGGTCATTATTAAACACAGAAAACAATAATGGTCCAAGCCGGCTGCCCTGCAGTACACCACACTCAACCAAATTTAAATAAAACCCTCTGTGTTCTATTGGCATAGCCGCAGGAAGTAGCGGTGCTGAGGGTGCTGCTGAACCCCCCTACAATTATTTTGTTATTGTTTTCTCACAAAGGTAGTGTACTGGGCCTTTACTAGTCCTTTATTAGCTGACCGATGTAGTCTTCTGTAGCGCGGACAAAAACAGGAAGATCGGCATACTGTCAACGAAGAGGTTGTGAGTTCAAATCCCAAGTGAGGACATGTTGAATAACAATTACTGTATAAATGAACATGCACAATGTAATCATGTATGTCAAATATGTAAGTTAAAAGCACTGTGTGAGTATTCCCTAACCTTGCCAACAGACAAAGAGCTATGAATGGATCAGTGGTTCGGCTCAGCAAAAGTAACAATACCATTTTTGGGGGGGCACATAAATGTTCTTGCAATGTTCCCATGAAACGTGTCTAGAACAATAATATATTTTGTTCTGAGAACATGACAACCATGTTCTGTGTATGTTTGGTGGGACGTTGATGGAATATTCTCCTAACCCTCAGAAAACCGAACACATTAATGTTCTTGCAACGTTCCCATGAAACATGTCTAGAACATTAATGTCTTAAGTTCTGAGATCATGGTAACCACGTTCTGGGTAAGTTCTATTTGATATTTTAAACTGATTGTTTGGATCCTGGATGCTGATTGGGACGAGCAGCATTCCAAGCCGTGCTGTATTGGCCTCTGCTATCGCGTCGGGCCGAACAACGCCATTTACCTGTGACTGTATTCATGATACAGCACTGCCTCTTGTGCCTTATTGCTTAATTAAGGGAATTGTCTCTTGGAAACATTCCTTGCACATCACGGGAACATTCCTATGAACACATTAGTTAATGACCTAATGAGACTCTTAAGGGAACGTTCTCTAAAATTGTGGGAACGTTTTGTTGTTAGCTGGGCTGTCATTTCTAAAAAGAACTGTGGACAAAATTACTTTTTCCCGCTTTGCAGAATCACATAATCATGCATGAGAATATATATATTTTTAATATCAACTGTCACCTTTAACTCAGGAAACAGATTCTACATTTTTCATTTATGTGATTTTCTCCTGTCTTTTCCCCCCCAGTCCACTGCTTTTAATAAGCCCCTCTGTTTGGTTCTGCCACAGAAAATCTGTATAAATATTAATTTCCACCAAACTCCCAGGGCAGTACAGACAGTACAGTACAGTATGTAGAGAGAGTGCAGCAGCCACATGTAGTCAGATGATGCTGTAGCATGTACTGTAGTAATGGGGAGGGATACTGTAGCACCTCACTGCTAATTGTGCTGTTATGGTTGTAAACTGATTTGTTTACAACCGTAACGGGGGTGGGGAGTTACGGGGAGGGGGGACCACCTGGCTGAGCAGAGCAGAGTGGAGACTGGAGACTAGCTCCGAGATGCACTGTGTACATTTCACACAGCTGGGGAGGGAGAAATGAGACTGCTGCTGCTACTGCACCACACAGGGCAGCCGCCAGTGGTGCAGCCAGAAATAGAGGGCCCTGGTGTCTGCAGTACCATAGTGGGAAGATAAGTAACTCAAGCAGATTATACTTGTTTAATATCACTATTTGCTTGCTTACTCAATAAGACCATGTATTGACAGTTCAGGTTTAACGATTTTTCTCTGCAGAGATGATTGGCAGACATTTCTCACCACAAATTCTCACAATGTAGCAGTTAGCGTGCCAATGATGAACACAGTTGAGTTTCTGATGCATTGTCACTGTGTTCTCTTGTCCCTGCAGTTGACCAACCTGAACCTGACTAACAGGGTGCTGAGCAGAGGGGCCATCACCCTGACCCCAGCAGTGCGGCATGGTCATGGGACTGGAGCTGTGACCCAGCGGCCTG
This sequence comes from Coregonus lavaretus, assembly GCF_964263955.1. Classification (NCBI taxonomy): domain Eukaryota; kingdom Metazoa; phylum Chordata; class Actinopteri; order Salmoniformes; family Salmonidae; genus Coregonus; species Coregonus lavaretus. The sequence continues at coordinate 23,358,018 of NC_140005.1, read as the reverse complement.
TCAGGGCTGTCCACTCTGACACAGGCCCTATCCACAGCACTACTGGGTCAGTCAAACACATACACCCTAACAGACACCTTCCTAAAGAATCGCACCATGCTCACGTGCAACATGTAATGCATTTATACTGACCCACGTGCAGGAAATTCCCTTGACCATCACTTATGTCCATTGGTTGAGTCCACTACTCTGTTCATGTACTGATAACGACTGTTTATGATAAGGAAGCAAGGGTCTGTTTGGAATGAGATGATTAATTATATACAGTACCATTGATTGGTTGTACAATGAGAAATTATGCAGGATTAAATAGTCTTGAATCAAGAAAGGCGGGGTGACTGTCTGCAATACCCCTTGATTTCCCTTTGATCGTCACCAGCCACTTGTCCATTTGTCATGAGCTACACCTCAGTTCCCTTATAAGACCTCTCGTATTGCTTTGGTGCGAAATATTACCATTGTGCTTCACCAGTGGTATTTGCCCTCCCCAAAGGCTGTGGAGAGGGAATGGTGCGTTGCAATCTTAACGAGGTTCACTGCCAAAGTAAACAGCAATTCCTCTCCTCAGAGAGACTGGAGTCTGAGATGCTGGGCAGTTGTATACAGTCATTCAGAGCAGCAGGATGAGTGTGGCGCTGAGGCAGTGGAGACCTCATAAAGAATAATCAGCTCTGTTTTTACAGACCTGCTCCTGTGGTCTAGTCTGTGCTGCATCCACTGGACTACTTGACTACAAAGTCACTATTTTATGTCGCTCTGATGGTCAAAGGTAACGTGTATTACCAACTTTTAGGGCATTACAAATGATGTGCTCTCTTTTTCTCTACCGGCTTAAGCCCTTATAGTGATGAATGGTTGCAACCCCTCCAGTACTTGAAACATCTCTGATCAGTGGCTTGAACAGTAATTTTGATTAAATGCATCACTGCCATGAATAGATTGCACTGTATTTCTCTAAAGGTCTGCCACCTGTTTTTACAGAGGCGGCTTGAATCCCATTCGTCATTTTGGAGAGGACTCTCTAAGTGTGTATCTTGAATATGCATTTCAAAGTTCTATCCATAATGCGGATGCCTTTCTCTTGGTCTCCCTGATAAAGCTTGCCGGTGAGAGGTTCACAAGAGCTGTGCTCAACCTCATGAGAGGCTTTTAGTGTGACTATTCTGAGAGCCTCATTCACATAGGGGCAAATTAACATTTTGAGGATTTTCTGTATAATCAACATTGGACAATTTTATAGGTGCTTTAGTTTGTGTTAGCCTATTTGGTCATAGTCAATAAAACCTCATGCCAGGGTTAATGGTCTCTGAAGAATCTTTAAATTAAAGACTGATAGTCTTTGGAAAAAAGTATTTTCAACTTCCAGCACTTCTGGGCTTAATGGGATATTTTCAATGTAGGTCTGTGCTTGAAAATAAGCAGTTTGTTAGCCATTTTATTTGTGCTTTGTAAGGCTAGCTGTGGAGTTTGCTGATAGCTGCCTGGGGTGTGTGAAGCATGCTTGCAGCCTAATACATTACATTGGATAAGTGGGCGCAGAGTCAACAATAATTTGCTACTGTTATTTTACTGCTGCTCTTTAATTATTTGTTATTTAATTTTTGTAGTTCTCTTTTTTACTTAACACTTATTTTTCTTAACTGCATTGTTGGTTAAGGGCTTGTAAGTAAGCATTTCACTGTAAGGTGTACAACTGTTGTATTCGGCGCATGTGACAAATACAATTTGATTTGAAGTCAGCCACATAGCCAGTCTGCTCCAACCCTCTCCTCTGCAACCATGCTCTCTCCCTCACATTGGACCAATGCAGACTGCAGAGAAGGAGAAGAGAAGAGGGAGAGGGGAGAGAGAAAAGTGAGCACATGGACACTGTGAATACGTGTGCCAGACTGTGTCACGTGAGTTAAGGGGGGTTCAACCTCTGCTGGATGCTGCTTCTGGAAGAGGTGGCCGAGCAAGGGTTAAGCATACATGGTTGCTCTCTCTATTTTTACAGTGATATGTGAGTGACAATGTCTCAGACAGTTTGGCCCTGATCTCCCGTTCTCTGTTTTTCCAGTCCAGCCCTTCCTTATGTATGGAACTGTGTGGGAATTCCTGGAATGTCTGGCCTTTTCCCTTTTTTAAAATGTTTTTATTTCCACAAATGGAGGAAGATAGCTTTAATAGAATGTATCATCTCAAAGAGTAGTTGTATGGAGGGAGACAGAAGTTCACTTTTACATTTCACATTTTAAATGTAGCCTAATTGTAATGACCTTGATGGATTATCCTCCTTTCTATTGTAAGTCCAAAACAGAAGATGGTGCTGTACTGTATGGCCGCCATTTTGCGAGCTCCAACACAACTTTGCTATTTTGTAATCTTTTGCCATTTTTATTTTGACGTTATTTTTGCTAAATGTATCCGCTATAATTTCTTATAACCGACAGGAACTTTTGAACATCAGATCTGCAGTTACTTACCTCAATTCCGGCTTCAACTTCGACTCATCTGTCCTGTGCTCTTTCTGTAACGCCGACCCAATTTTCAGGGTATCCAAGAGGAAACGAGGAAACGTCGGCGTAACAGAGGCAAGAGAGGGAGAGTCCAGGTGAGGGGAAAAAAGTATTTGAGCCCCTGCTGATTTTGTACGTTTGCCCACTGACAAAGAAATGATCAGTCTATTATTTTAATGGTAGGTTTATTTGAACAGTGAGAGACAGAATAACAAACCAAAAATCCATAAAAACGCATGTCAAAAATGTTATAAATTGATTTGCATTTTAATGAGGGAAATAAGTATTTCACCCCTCTGCAAAACATGACTTAGTACTTGGTGGCAAAACCCTTGTTGGCAATCAGAGGTCAGACTTTTCTTGTAGTTGGCCACCAGGTTTGCACACATCTCAGGAGGGATTTTGTCCCACTCCTCTTTGCAGATCTTCTCCAATTCATTAAGGTTTTGAGGCTGACGTTTGGCAACTCAAACCTTCAGCTCCCTCCACAGATTTTCTATGGGATTAAGGTCTGGAGATTGGCTAGGCCTCTCCAGGACCTTAATGTGCTTCTTCTTGAGCCACTCCTTTGTTGCCTTGGCTGTGTGTTTTGGGTCATTGTCATGCTGGACCCATTTTCAATGCCCTGGCTGAGGGAAGGAGGTTCTCACCCAAGATTTGACGGTACATGGCCCAGTCCATCGTCCCTTTGATGCGGTGAAGTTGTCCTGTCCCCTTAGCAGAAAAACACCCCCAAAGCATAATGTTTCCACCTCCATGTTTGACGTGGGGATGGTGTTCTTGGGATCATAGGCATCATTCCTCCTCCTCCAAACACGGCGAGTTGAGTTGATGCCAAAGAGCTCCATTTTGGTCTCATCTGACCACAACACTTTCACCCAGTTCTCCTCTGAATCATTCAGATGTTCATTGGCAAACTTCCGACGACCCTGTGTATGTTCTGTCTTGAACAGGGGGACCTTGCGGGTGCTGCAGGATTTCAGTCCTTCACGGCGTAGTGTGTTACCAATTGTTTTCTTGGTGACTATGGTCCCAGCTGCCTTGAGATCATTGACAAGATCCTCCCGTGCAGTTCTGGGCTGATTCCTCACCGTTCTCATGATCATTGCAACTCCACGAGGTGAGATCTTGCATGGAGCCCCAGGCCTAGGGAGATTGACAGTTCTTTTGTGTTTCTTCCATTTGCGAATAATCGCACCAACTGTTGGCACTTTCTCACCAAGCTGCGTGGCGATGGTCTTGTAGCCCATTCCAGCCTTGTGTAGGTCTACAATCTTGTCCCTGACATCCTTGGAGAGCTCTTTGGTCTTGGCCATGGTGGAGAGTTTGGAATCTGATTGATTGATTGATTGCTTCTGTGGACAGGTGTCTTTTATACAGGTAACAAGCTGAGATTAGGAGCACTCCCTTTAAGAGTGTGCTCCTAATCTCAGCTCGTTACCTGTATAAAAGACACCTGGGAGCCAGAAATCTTTCTGATTGAGAGGGGGTCAAATACTTATTTCCCTCATTAAAATGCAAATAAATTTATAACATTTTTGACATGCTTTTTTCTGGATTTATTTGTTGTTATTCTGTCTCTCACTGTTCAAATAAACCTACCATTAAAATTATAGGCTGATCATTTCTTTGTCAGTGGGCAAACAAACAAAATCAGCAGGGGATCAAATACTTTTTTCCCTCACTGTATTGGCCAATGTCACTTTATAATAAGATGGATGACCTCCGATCGCGGATTTGCTACCAATGGCACTCTCGTAACTGCAATATTCTCTGCTTTTCTGAAACATGGCTTTTGGACAAGATACCACCCATGGCTATCCAACTCGATGGATTCTCCATTCACAGAGTGGACAGGACAGTAGAGTCAGGGAAATTGAGAGGGGGAGGGTTTTGCCTCTTCATCAAAAACAAATGGTGTGCAGACTCGAGCGCAGTAGAAGTCTCGACCCATTGTTCACCCGTCTTGGAATACCTGATGGTCAAATGCCGACCCTTCTACCTCCTGAGGGAGTTTTCAGCTGTTATCGTAACTGTTGTATACATTCCACCTCAGGATAAGAAAAATAACAAGTTGGCACTTAACAAACTGTATGAGGCTATAAACAAGCAAGAAAACCTGCACCTGGAGGCTGCTTTTCTTGTTGCCGGCGATTTTTATTCCACGTCATTAAGACACGTGATGCCAAACTTCCATCAACATGTCTCCTTCGCCACTAGGGGTGATAAAGTCCTAGACCACTGTTACTCTACCCACAAGCAAGCATATAAGGCCCTCCCTCATCCCCCATTCGGCAAATCAGATCATGACTCCGTACTCCTGCTTCTGTGTACAAGCGGAAGCTCAAACAGGAAGTACCTGTGACTTGCTCCGGTTGAGAAATGGTAATCAGAATCAGAGATTATGCTACAGGACTGCTTTGCTAGCGCTAATTGAATTATGTTCCGAGACTCCGCCGATAACATCGACGAGCTAACCACCTCTGTCATTGGCTTCATTAGGAAATACATCTGTGACGTTGTCCCCACAGTGAAGGTTTGCTGCTTCCCCAATCAAAATCCCTGGGGTTTGCGCTAAACTAAAGGATAGGGCTACACAGGGCTATCGCAGACAACCCTGAGGCTACGGCTGAGGACAGGAACATGTACAAGAAGTCCCACTACGACCTCTGCAGAGTCATCAAACGAGCAAAAGGACAATTTAGGAATAAGGTGGAATCATATTACCAGGCTCGGCCGCCCCCGCCGCATGTGGCAGGATCTATAGTCCATTACGGATTACTAAGGAAGACCCAGTCGTGATCTGCCTAACGATGCCTCTCTACCAGATGAACTCGATGCATTCAACAATAACAACACCGTGCCGTGCATGAGGGCCCCTCACTGAACCAGAGGACTGGGTGATCTTGCTCTCCGAGGCCGAAATGAATAAGGTCTTTAATCAGGTCAACACACGCTAGGCCGCAGGGCCGGACGATATTCCAGGGCGCGTTCTCAGAGCATGAACAGAACAGCTGGCAGGCATATTCACAATAATTTTCAACCTCTCCTTGTTCCAGTTTGTAATCCCTACATGTCTTAAGCTGACCACCATCATTCCTGTTCCCAAGAACTCTAAGGCTTCATGCCACAATGACTACTGTCCTGTAGCACTCACATCTGTAATCATGAAGTGCTTTGAAAGGTTGGTTATGGCACACATCAACTCCGTCATCCCAGACACCCTAGACCCACTCCAATTTGCATACCACCCCAACAGATCCATAGACAACGCAGTCTCAATTGCATTCCACACTGCCCTCACCCAGCTAGATGAGAGGAATGCCTATGTGAGAATGCTGTTCATTGACTATAGCTCAGTGTTCACGCCCCCATCCACATTGACGGGGCTGCAGTGGAGCGGGTCGAGAGCTTAGTTCCTCAGTGTCCAAATCACTAAAGCCTTAAAATGGTCCACACACACGTGGACAGTTGCGCCTATTCCCCCTCAGGAGGTTGAAAATGTTTGGCATGGGCCCTCAAATCTTCAAAAAGTTATACAGCTGCATCTTTGAGAGCATCTTGACTGGCCACATCACTGCTTGGTATGGCAACAGCACCGCCCTTGATCGCATGGCGCTACAGAGGGTGGTGCGGACAGCCCAGTACATCACTGGAGCCGAGCTTCCTGCCTTCCAGGACATCTATATCAAGCGGTGTAAAAGGATGGCCCGGAAAATCGTTAAAGACTCCAGCCACCCAAGCCATAGACTGTTCTCTCTGCTTCCACACAGCAAGCGGTACCGGTGCATCAAGTCTGAACAGGCTCCTGAACAGCTTCTATTCCCAAGACTGCTAATAGCTGATAGCTTACCAGATAGCTACACGGACTATCAAATCTAATCAAATCAAATGTTATTTGCCACATGGGCTGAATACAACAATTGTAGACATTACCGTGAAATTCTTACTTACAGCCCTTAACCAACAATGCATTTATTTTTTTATAAAAAAGTAAAATAAAACAACAACAACAAAAAAGTGTTGAGAAAAAAAGAGCAGAAGTAAAATAAAATAACAGTAGGGAGGCTATATACAGGGGGGTACCGGTGCAGAGTCAATGTGCGGGGGCACCGGCTAGTTGAGGTAATATGTACATGTGGGTAGAGTTAAAGTGACTATGCATAAATAATTAACAGAGTAGCAGTAGCGTAAAAAGATGGTGTGGCGGGGGGCAGTGCAAATAGTCCGGGTAGCCATGATTAGCTGTTCAGGAGTCTTATGGCTTGGGGGTAGAAGCTGTTGAGAAGCCTTTTGGACCTAGACTTGGCGCTCCGGTACCGCTTGCCGTGCGGTAGCAGAGAGAACAGTCTATGACTAGGGTGGCTGGAGTCTTTAACAATTTTGAGGGCCTTCCTCTGACACCGCCTGGTATAGAGGTCCTGGATGGCAGGAAACTTGGCCCGAGTGATGTACTGGGCCGTACGCACTACCCTCTGTAGTGCCTTGCGGTCGGAGGCCGAGCAGTTGCCATACCAAGCGGTGATGCAACCAGTCAAGATGCTCTCAATGGTGCAGCTGTATAACATTTTGAGGATCTGAGGACCCATGCCAAATATTTTCAGTCTCCTGAGGGGGCTTTGTTGTGCCCTCTTCACGACTGTCTCTGTGTGTTTGGACCATGATAGTTCGTTGGTGATGTGGACACCAAGGAACTTGAAGCTCTCAACCTGCTCCACTACAGCCCCGTCGATGAGAATGGGGGCGTGCTCAGTCCTCTTTTTTTTCCTGTAGTCCACAATCATCTCCTTTTGTCTTGGTCATGTTGAGGGAGAGGTTGTTATCCTGGCACCACACGGCCAGGTCTCTGACCTCCTCCCTATAAGCTGTCTCCTCGTTGTCGGTGATCAGGCCTACCACTGTTGTGTCGTCGGCAAACTTAATGATGGTGTTGGAGTCGTGCCTGGCCATGCAGTCATGGATGAACAGGGAGTACAGGAGGGGACTGAGCACGCACCCCTGAGGGGCCCCCGTGTTGAGGATCAGCGTGGCAGATATGTTGTTACCTACCCTTACCACCTGGGGGCGGCCCGTCAGGAAGTCCAGGATCCAGCAGAGGGAGGTGTTTAGTCCAAGGATCCTTAGCTTAGTGATGAGCTTTGAGGGCACTATGGTGTTGAACGCTGAGCTGTAGTCAATGAATAGCATTCTCACGTAGGTGTTCCTCTTGTCCAGGTGGGAAAGGGCAGTGTGGAGTGCAATAGAGATTGCATCATCTGTGGATCTGTTGGGGCGGTATGCAAATTGGAGTGGGTCTAGGGTTTCTGGGATAATGGTGTTGATGTGAGCCATGACCAGCCTTTCAAAGCACTTCCTGGCTACAGACGTCAGTGCTATGGGTCGGTAGTCATTTAGGCAGGTTATCTTAGTGTCCTTGGGCACAGGGACTATGGTGGTCTGCTTGAAACATGTTGGTATTACAGACTCAGTCAGGAACATGTTGCAAATGTCAGTGAAGACACTTGCCAGTTGGTCAGCACATGCTCGGAGTACTTATCCTGGTAATCCGTCTGGCCCCGTGGCCTTGTGAATGTTGACCTGCTTAAAAGTCTTACTCACATCGGCTACGGAGAGCGTGATCACATAGTCATCCGGAACAGCTGGTGCTCTCATGCATGCTTCACTGTTGCTTGCCTCGAAGCGAGCATATAAGTGGTTTAGCTCGTCTGGTAGGCTTGTGTCACTGGGCAGCTCGCAGCTGTGCTTCCCTTTGTAGTCTGTAATAGTTTTCAAACCCTGCCACATCCAACAAGCGTCAGAGCCGGTGTAGTACGATTCAATCTTAGTCCTGTATTGACTCTTTGCCTGTTTGATGGTTCGTCAGAGGGCATAGCGGGATTTCTTATAAGTGTCTGGGTTAGACTCCCGCTCCTTGAAAGCGGCAGCTCTACCCTTTAGCTCAGTGCGGATGTTGCCTGTAACCCTTTAGCTCAGTGCGGATGTTGCCTGTAATCCTAATCTCCCGAGTGGCGCAGTGGTAGAGATCCTGGTTCGAATCCAGGCTCTGTCGTAGCCGGCCGCGACTGGGAGACCCATGAGGCGGCGCACAATTGGCCCAGTGTCGTCCAGGGTAGGGGAGGGAATGGCCGGCAGGGATGTAGCTCAGTTGGTAGAGCATGGTGTTTGCAACGCCAGGGTTGTGGATTTGATTCCCACGGGGGGCCAGTAATAAAAAAATTATGTATGCACTCACTAACTTTAAGTCGCTCTGGATAAGAGCGTCTGCTAAATGACTAAAATGTAAAAATTTAAATGTAAATGTATGTACGTACGGTCACTGTGGGGACGACGTCATCGATGCACTTATTGATGAAGCCAGTGACTGATGTGGTGTACTCCTCAATGCTATCTGAAGAATCCCGGATCATGTTCCAGTCTGTGCTAGCAAAACAGTTCTGTAGCTTAGCATCTGACCACGTTTCTATTAACCGAGTCACTGGTGCTTCCTGCTTTAGTTTTTGCTTATAAGCAGGAATCAGGAGGATAGAGTTATGGTCATATTTGCCAAATGGAGGGCGAGGGCGAGCTTTGTATGTGTCTCTGTGTGTGGAGTAAAGGTGGTCTAGAGTTGTTTTTCCTCTGGTTGCACATTTAACATGCTGGTAGAAATTAGGTAGAACGGATTTAAGTTTCCCTGCATTAAAGTCCCCGGCCACTAGGAGCGCTGCCTCTGGATGAGCATTTTCCTGTTTACTTATGACCTTATACAGCTCATTGAGTGCAATCTTAATGCCAGCATTGGTTTGTGGTGGTAAATATACAGCTATGAAAAATATAGATGAAAACTCTCTTGGTAAATAGTGTGGTCTACAGCTTATCATAAAATACTCTACCTCAGGCGAGCAAAACCTCGAGACTTCCTTAGTATTTGATTTTGTGCACCATATATACACAGACCGCCACCCCTTGTCTTACCGGAGTCAGCCGTTCTATCCTGCCGATGTAGCGTATATCCCGTCAGCTGTATGTTGTCCATGTCGTAGTTCAGCCACGACTCTGTGAAACATAAGATATTACAGTTTTTAATGTCCTGTTGGTAGGATAACCGTAATCTTAGGTCATCTAATTTATTTTCAAATGATTTAACATTGGCTAATAGGATTGATGGAAGAGGCAGTTTACTCGCTCGCCGTCGGATCCTTACAAGGCACCCCGACCTACGTCCACGATATCTCCGTCTGTTTCTCCTGCAAATGATGGGGATTTGGGCCTTGTCGGGTGTCTGTAGGATATCCTTCGCGTCCGACTCATTGAAGAAAAAAATCTTCGTCCAATACGAGGTGAGTAATCGCTGTCCTGATATCCAGAAACAAGGTGGCAGAAACATTATGTACAGAATAAATTACAAATAACGCGAAAAAACACACATAATAGTACAATTGGTTAGAGGGCTGTAAAGCGGCAGCCATCTTCTCCGCCTCCATCTTGACTCACTATCTGAGTTGACCGTTGTATTTTATAAAATAAATTGTACTGTCTCTATGCACACTCACTTGTACTTGTGAGCACCCCCGTATCCACATCGACGGGACCGCAGTGGAGAAGGTGGAAAGCTTCAAGTTCCTCGGCGTACACATCACTGACAAACTGAAATGGTCCACCCACACAGACAGTGTGGTGAAGAAGGCTCAACAGCGCCTCTTCAACCTCAGGAGGCTGAAGAAATTTGGCTTGGCATCTAAAACCCTCACAAACTTTTACAGATGCACATTTGAGAGTATCCTGTTGGGCTGTATCACCGCCTGGTACGGCAACTGCACCGCCCGCAACTGCAGGGCTATCCAGAGGGTGGTGCGGTCTGCCCAACGCATCCCTGGGGGCAAACTACCCGCCATCCAGGACACCTACAGCACCCGATGTCACAGGAAGGCCAAAAAGATAATCAAGGACCACCCGAGCCACTGCCTGTTCACCCCGCTATCATCCAGAAGGCGAGGTCAGTACAGGTGCATCAAAGCTGGGACAGAGAGACAGAAGCTGTTTTTCAATCTCAAGGCCATCAGACTGTTAAATAGCCTTCACTAGCACATTAGAGGCTGCTGCCTATATACATAGATTAGAAATCACTGGCCACTTTAATAAATGGAACACTAGTCACTTTAATAATGTTTACATATCTTGCATTACTCATCTCATATGTATATACTATATTATATACTATTCTACTGTATCTTAGTCTATGCCGCTCTGACATTGCTAGTCCATATATTTATTTATATATTCTTAATTCCATTGCTTTACTTAGACTTGTGTGTATTGGGTATATGTTGTGAAATTGCTAGATATTACTGCACTGTCGGTGCTAGAAACACAAGCATTTCACTACACCCGCAATAACATCTGCTAAACACGTGTATGTGACCAATAAAATTTGATTTGATTTGTGCATGTGACATTAAAACTTTAAACTTCTAAGTACTTTAATCTTATCTACTTTCTCCTTTTTGATTCCAGTTCATGTGAGGACTGTTATTCTACTTTTTAACTGGAAATCCTCTGAGGTAAACTCATAAAAGACTGTTCTTGAGTGCACTAAAGTACGTTGCCACTAATATTTCATAACAGAGATTTTGATGAGATCCTTCACCTCGTCACAGGACAACTCAGGTAAAAAGGATCCTTTTGTCAGAAGGTTCTCCTGTTAAGAACGTGCCATCCATCACTTTCTCTCTCTTACTTTCCGCACCAACACAAACCCCAATTTTTCCACCCCATTACCCGCAACTGTACATTTGGCGCAGGGATCTTAGAAAGCGGTGTAACATCGTTGATGAGATATTAGGGTAAATTATCTTGATTTCTACATTGAGTGCTATTTCTTTCATGTAGGATTTCCTGAGCCCCCTACAACTGGGGCCGGTGGTCATTGCCAAACATACTGAAACCGTTAAGCATGCTGGCTCTTTAAGCAGCAACCACAGGGGTGAAGCATGATGGGTTTCAAAGAATAGCTGGGCCCTTTGATGTGCCGACATGCTGCCAGGATCTGCCAGGTATGCTGCCTCAGCACTCTGAAACAGAGAGAGAGAGAGATGCTGCTTCCCCACTCCTCTCCACTCCATTCTGCTGTCAACCTGGGGCAGGGGGCTGCTGGCTACACTCACTCTCATAAACACCATTATGCTATTACAATATAGCCACCACACCACTCACAACTCTGTCAGGAGTAACGCTTGACTTCCCGATACTTTGACGGTTTTTGAATTGTCCCAAACCGCATCAGTGATGTGAAATTATGTTTGATTTCTCATAGGCATTAAATTGACCTTCTGAAAATCTGGAACATCAGGGTGAATGACCAATAGGTGCATAGTGTCTCGTTAGCTCGCTTTTGCTAGTTTAGGGCAAGCATATAAAAGAAGGCCAGATTGTTTACAGCCTCTGATGTCTTTTGGTAATCTTACCCGATCCTGGATCGGACACTTGGCTCAAGTAAGAATTAATTTCCAGTAAGTTATTGGGTATTGAAATTGAAATTGTGATTGAGCACCATGATTGTGTATTTAGGTTTGTAATACGTCATGGTTGGTTCATTCTACTCCCCTCAGTGAGGAGAACACTAATGTGTCTCTCTCTCTACCTTGGCACCCAACCTCTCTCTCCACTGTTAACTCCATCTCTGTCTTCATATCCAAATAACCACAGGGCCACCATTTCTGGTTCTGCAGTACTCAAGAACCTCTCAGACCCTGGTCACCGTAACGCACATACTGTTATTTGTTCAATATTTTGTCAGACTGTTGTTTTACTTGGTCAGACGTTGTCGCGGCATTTAATTCCAGTGCATTTTGTGAGTGTCCATTTGCAGAGCCTATTCGGCTCACCAGAAAACTCAAGGAAACGTAAAAATGAATGGGGTAAAAAAAATGCACGGCAAAAATGGTTTGATGTCTTCCTCCTTTTAATAAAAAGCGTTTTATTCACCTTAATTGGACCCAGATGTAGTGCCGGGAGCAAGGTATCCCTTGAGGTAGGGGAGAGGGAAATTCCACCCTGGGATAACGGGGCCATGTTAATGAGTTGACATAGACACCCTAGTAACAGCCCTTCCCCCCCTCAGCAGGCAGCATGGACTAAAACCCTCTCCCTCCATCTCAGTCACACACATCAGAGATGGATTTATGCACTGCCCTCATACTGGCACTTTGAACCCATCCACCAGCTCTCTGCTTCTCAACATTGTAGGTACCAGTACTACGTGTTTCATAGCTATCATATCAGTGCCCCGTTAGGTGGAGGACAAGGGAGAGAAAATAAATAAGTGCTGGAAATACCCCTGGGCCTGATGATGTGCACGTTGACCAGCTAGGCCAGGACTTGGAAGTATGGTGGGCTGAAGCAGCATGATGTCATTTCATAACGGCCTCTTTCCCACATTCGGTGCTGAGTTAGATTGATGCTGCACATGTGCTCAGCTCGCACTGCTGTGTTATTGTAAGTCATATCAGCATATTACAGTACGGTGAGCACAGCAGGGATCATACTGACACCCACATGCTGCAGGCAGACCAGGAAGGCAGAGCAGGCCCCAGGCTGCTAAAACTTCACACATGTATTGTACTGTACCAGTGATGGGAAACTCAGATGTGGCAGTTTTTTTCTCTTTCCTATTTGTTATTTATTGTGCTGGAATTGAATGGCCAGGAACTGAGGCTCCTGATGTGGGACTCAGAGGATGTGTGATTTGGCCTCCCATGTAGCTCAAGTGGAGAGATATTGCTAAAGACTAACTGAAGCATACTGTACTTGGAATAGTTTTGGGGAAAAATACTAAAAAATGGAGACAACCATCCATCAGGGTTTTGTCTTGTGGTCATTTGGACTCTGTGGTCTTAAAGGGTTCACAGACAGACCTTTCTTAGCAGAAGAGGGTGAAAAAAGTTTGAATGGCTCTGAGTCACACCAGTTGTTTTTGCAATATACATGCCATTACGTGAAATTAGCGGGCGGATAGCTCGTTCACATTACTTTCAGATCCCTACGCCGGACGGGAATATTTTTTTTGGGTGAGCGACACTGGATTATTTTCCTGCAGCGCGCATTGTTATTCAAGGTTAATTGAATTCTAATTTTAGACCTCCTCTCAGTTCTGTTCTAAAAATGTCTTGGCGTATTGTGATATTTCAAGTCTGATAATATTTTCTTTAACTCTTACTGTATACAATTGTTATTACAATGTTATCTATTGTTCTTATATAAAAACAATAAGCCTGTCGTGAGCTAACACTTGCACTTGACTTTATTCCCCCCTTACTAGCTCTGACTTTGCTGATAGCTACTTTATTGAGGAAAATGTACTTACTATGACTGTGATATGTGGTTGTCCCACCTAGCTATTTTAAGATGAATGCATTAACTGTAAGTCGCACTGGATAAGAGCGTCTGCTAAATGACTTAAATGTAAATGTATGGGAGGAATTTCCAGGAGCTCCTCACTTTCTTGTGTGAAATGGGACCCTCAGGGGATCTATTTCTTTATCTCACTCTATCTCTTTCTTTCTTTTCATTTTTTTCTCTCATAGCCCTGCTCTTTTAGAACATCATTTTTTGGCTGAAGGGGTGCTTTTCCTTTTCACAGACTCTGCAGTGAACTTGTGCAGGAGGGGCGAACCCTGACGCCCCCATTGCGTTAGATGGGGCCAAAAAGGCTGAAAGGCTTAGTCCTAGTGAAAGATAATCCAGTTACAAATGTGTGGAGCCGTTCAAAGGTTGTCTTTTCAGGTTGTGGCTTTGTGATGCGGATGGAACGTGATGCGCTGAGAGCACTGAGGCGGGAGAGGTTTCAATGTTTTCAATGAGCCCCATGTTTGCCACGGGTCGGCTCTCTGCTTTGCCTCTTTGATTGGTCAGTTTTGACAGGAAGGCATCTGGGTGCAGCGGCTGGGGTGCCGCATGCTGTCTTGTCCCCTTTACTTCTTGTTCACAGTCTTACTACTCAACATGTGGAGGGAAATAGGCCAGTTAATGAGCTAATACTACATTTCAGTCTTGGTTGCATGGTCAAGTGACTGACGATGAGAAGGTGGTAGTAGGCCTGAATACTCACATGACTCACCACTGCTGTTATTTCTGTTCCACTGCTGTCTGAGCCTAACCTTTTGCATCAGTAAAAGCTAGATGCTCACTTCTTAATTTATCAAGCATACAGTACACATTGGAACTATTTTGATCTCATTTCCTCTGCTCCCATAGCCCCAGGGTGTTGAGAGATGAGGAGGGTCTTTGGGATGGGGAGACCCAGAGCGCCTACAACCTGGTGACAGGCGTCAGCCCCCAGCAGCGCTACCAGCCCATCCCAGGCAGCTACCAGCTCCAGTTCGCCATCCAGCAGCTGCAGCAGCAGAAGTTCCAGTCCCGCCAACTGTTGGACCAGAGCCGCACCCGCCACCAGGTCAGTGAGCTGCAGACCACAACACCACGGACCGAACGGTAGGGTAACTGTGGTTGTGGAGTTTAGAGAAAAAGATCACCGCTATGTAGTTCTGGTTGCCTTGGAACTATTCAGCCCAACAAAATGAGAACCATGCCTTCCTGTAAACCACAGGCTGAACATGGAGTACCTCATGTTCAGGTAGACCCAGACTAGAAATTCTGCTAGACTGTATATACAGTGTGGTGAGAGTGCATTAGAAACACTCCTTCTCTCACTGGGCTGAAAGTTGCACACAATCCAATCCTTGGAACCAGTGTTCAGCTTTGTGTCAAAACCATTTTACAGACTTTTTGTGATTTTCTCTCATTGGGGTTCAGAGAAACACTAGAAGTTGCAATTTCTCCCTTTCCATCCCTTGATGTTTCCCTCTTACTCAAATAAAGCATAGATGTAAACACTTAGTAAGGTATCTGAGTGCTATTGAATTATAAATCAAGAAAACCCTCAACTCTTTTTGTCTGGGCAATATCAACTGCTTGTTTTTGTTAAGCAATGGGGATACTCTCCAAAAATTCTGTAAAAAGCTCCCCCATCACCCGTAGAGGAAAGCCTTGATGTTAGTGCTTGCAAAGCTATTCTGGGAATTTCTCCTCCAACCGCCGAACAAAATGGTGTCCACTGGGAACATCCTCACAGGGAGCTTGTTTCTTGAAAGCAAACATGAATTCTCACACCAAGCAAACTCTTTGTTCTACTGAGTCTACTGGTGGATGTGCTTATATTGGAAGATGAGTAATCAAGGCTGGCTGCCCACAAGGGCTCTGGCGGGGCAACGCCACTGATTCTACACTGAATAAGAAGCCTAATCCCATCATTCACAGTTCATATCAGATTCAACATTCATTTTGTATGCTGAAACTGATTTCTGAGGTATAACTTTTCTAAACCGTTATAGTTACAAAACCTTTTAGTCATGCTTGACTAGTCGTGACATATGTAATTTCTGCCATTGCTGAAGGAGATTAAACTGATTGCCTTGGGTTACTTGACACTATATAATTTTGAAACTGAAAAAAAAAAACATCGGTTCTTGGTCTTTCTGTACGTTTGTTTTGAAAGGGGATCTGGACAGGAAATCTGTGTTTATTATTCTTGCAGCATTTGTTGTAGAGTCGTTCTATGAATGGCGGCGTGGAGGCTGGGGAGAGACGACAGCTTTCGGGGTGGGATGATTGGAGGCGCTATTTATTTAAAAAATTTTGTTGAGTAATGCAGTTGCTCTCACGTCATCCTTTCTACATCTAGGTTTAGCCTAATTAATGCAGTTGAGGTGATATTTTTCTTGGCCCGGACTGGCTGGGTTACGCAAGACTCTCTTTGAAAGTGATCCCCCCCAGCTCCTGTCCACTCCCCTCCCATCGCCAGCTCTCTGATTGAGCACAGTTCACTAGTTCACCAAGTCACAACCACTTTCAGCCAGCCACTCACAGCATCCATTCATCCACAATTACCAGGTAGGGTTGAGCAGGGACCATCTCTCCCCCTGATTGCGAAATTGCAGGAAATGGTTTGCAGCATTAGTTGGTGTGTGTAATCATAAGCCATAAAGGGGACAGCGTTAAGAGAGCGAGAGAGCCAACCTGTTGTTCTCCCCTTAACAAACAGCCCTTTTACTGAGCTCATGGGAGGGCTGACTGTGCGCCTTGAGTCACCACCCAATCAGGGAACCGTCCTTTAAATATCCTCTCCCTCTGCTCTGCCCCTCAGTGTCTCTCGCCAGCTTGACCTGAATGGGAGTCTATACTAACAGACGCCCTGCAATCCTGTAGCGTTTCCATGTGTTCCATAGCCTTAAGGCTCATTCACTTGGGCTCAGAGTAGAATTGCCTAGTAAACCCTCCTTCCCAGACTGTGTCCTTCCATTGGTCAGAGAGTCAGTCAATGCCTTAACCCTGCTCTTTAATGACACGTGAAAAACCATTGCGGGTTTTGGTCTTATTGAAATAAGCGCTCTCCACATTCCTGCACTCACCTCCCCTGCCTTGTGGCCTTATGGCAGAATTTATTGAAGTATTTGGCTTAACTGAATACAAAACTGTGTGTGTGTCCAGGGGAGCTTAGGTGTGTGTGTGTGTGTGTGTGTGTGTGTGTGTGTGTGTGTGTGTGAGAAAGAGAGAGTGCTGTTCCGGTGCTCTACTCTATGTTCCAGTTACTGGGTGCAGACTCCGCGGCTCCTCCACAGGCTTGGCCTGAGGCCACCTGGCAGCCAAATAAAGGTGCCCTCCCTGGCCCTGCTCAACTGCTGCACAACCACAGACCCTCCAACCTGGAAATTCAGCTTCTCATTTATCAACACAGAAATTACATCAAAATATTCTCTGTCACGCTGCCAGTCTTTTGAAATCATGCGCTGGGAAGCTGGAAAACCATTAGCTTGTTAGATAGATATATAAAGTGGCAGAGAAATAGCATAGACATGAGATCTGGAAGGAATGTCTGTGAAGCATTCCCCAGCAACACAGGCAACCGGTGAACGGTAGCTCTTAAATATTATGTCAGGACGAAAATGTTGTTTACCAGGTCTCTAGAAGTCATTAAAGAGATGTGTTGTCTAAACAAGTATGAAATGTGAAGAATTTGTTGCACTGCTTCCAACCTCAAAATATGTAGAGCATGTTTTGATAAAGGATAACACTTTTTTTCAAAGCTAATTGATTGGGGATGTTTGACATTAAATGACCTGGGAAGGCAGAAATCAAAGTCTGATCCTTGTTATGGTTGTACTGAGCACATTTACAATTTGATAGCCTTTCCCATCCCTGATTTAGGTAGTGGATTAGGTACATAATGCCCTAATGTATAAATCCTCTTAAATGTAATGTCATTGATGCCTAATAACTTACTTGATTGTGAATCTGAAGCTAAATGTGTGTGGTTTTTGCTCCTTAGGCCATGTTGGCTGCTAAGGCCATGATGCCACCCTATCCTGTGACGGCCCCTCTGCCCCAGGCTCCCACTGGCCCATCCTCCTCCAGTCCCGCAGTGACCCACCCAGGCCGCCAGAACCACAGCCACGCTTGCGCAGGCCCAGGACACATCCTCAACCCCAAACCACCCAGCAGTGCCAGGGAGGGCCTGGTCAGGAAGACAGCCACCCAGCGCCTCAACAAGTAAGACCTGGAGCTAGTGCTGCCTCCACCATACCACCCCACAGCACTGGGATGCTGCTGTTCAATGCTCTCTTACTAGAAAGCTCTGTAATGTGTGAACGTTGACTGGACCATGACATGAATGCATACAGTGGGGAAAAAAAGTATTTAGTCAGCCACCAATTGTGCAAGTTCTCCCACTTAAAAAGATTAGAGAGGCCTGTAATTTTCATCATAGGTACACGTCAACTATGACAGACAAATTGAGCATTTTTTTTCCAGAAGATCACATTGTAGGATTTTTAATGAATTTATTTGCAAATTATGGTGGAAAATAAGTATTTGGTCACCTACAAACAAGCAAGATTTCTGGCTCTCACAGACCTGTAACTTCTTCTTTAAGAGGCTCCTCTGTCCTCCACTCATTACCTGTATTAATGGCACCTGTTTGAACTTGTTATCAGTATAAAAGACACCTGTCCACAACCTCAAACAGTCACACTCCAAACTCCACTATGGCCAAGACCAAAGAGCTGTCAAAGGACACCAGAAACAAAATTGTAGACCTGCACCAGGCTGGAAAGACTGAATCTGCAATAGGTAAGCAGCTTGGTTTGAAGAAATCAACTGTGGGAGCAATTATTAGGAAATGGAAGACATACAAGACCACTGATAATCTCCCTCGATCTGGGGCTCCACGCAAGATCTCACCCCGTGGGGTCAAAATAATCACAAGAACGGTGAGCAAAAATCCCAGAACCACACGGGGGGACCTAGTGAATGACCTGCAGAGAGCTGGGACCAAAGTAACAAGCCTACCATCAGTAACACACTACGCCGCCAGGGACTCAAATCCTGCAGTGCCAGACGTGTCCCCCTGCTTAAGCCAGTACATGTCCAGGCCCGTCTGAAGTTTGCTAGAGTGCATTTGGATGATCCAGAAGAGGATTGGGAGAATGTCATATGGTCAGATGAAACCAAAATAGAACTTTTTGGTAAAAACTCAACTCGTCGTGTTTGGAGGACAAAGAATGCTGAGTTGCATCCAAAGAACACCATACCTACTGTGAAGCATGGGGGTGGAAACATCATGCTTTGGGGCTGTTTTTCTGCAAAGGGACCAGGACGACTGATCCGTGTAAAGGAAATAATGAATGGGGCCATGTATCGTGAGATTTTGAGTGAAAACCTCCTTCCATCAGCAAGGGCATTGAAGATGAAACGTGGCTGGGTCTTTCAGCATGACAATGATCCCAAACACACCGCCCGGGCAACGAAGGAGTAGCTTCGTAAGAAGCATTTCAAGGTCCTGGAGTGGCCTAGCCAGTCTCCAGATCTCAACCCCATAGAAAATCTTTGGAGGGAGTTGAAAGTCTGTGTTGCCCAGCGACAGCCCCAAAACATCACTGCTCTAGAGGAGATCTGCATGGAGGAATGGGCCAAAATACCAGCAACAGTGTGTGAAAACCTTGTGAAGACTTACAGAAAACGTTTGACCTGTGTCATTGCCAACAAAGGGTATATAAAAAAGTATTGAGAAACTTTTGTTATTGACCAAATACTTATTTTCCACCATAATTTGCAAATAAATTCATAAAAAATTTTTTTTTCTCATTTTGTCTGTCATAGTTGACGTGTACCTATGATGAAAATTACAGGCCTCTCTCATCTTTTTAAGTGGGAGAACTTGCACAATTGGTGGCTGACTAAATACTTTTTTCCCCCACTGTATGTGTGATGGCTAGCTAGTGGCTCTAGATTACTATGGCTGTTCTGGAGGGGTGAACCAGGGTGCAGCAGCAGCAGAGAGTTTAAAAGGAACAGGTGAAGGAGGGTACTGAGAGTTAGACTAGCCTACATGAAGCGTGGAGCGAACGTCCCAGTCCCTTGGCTTCAGGCTGTATCTGCCAGGCCAGTAAACAACCTCATCACAGGCCTGATTTCTGCCTGCTCAGTAAACACAATGCGGTTCAACTGCATGGCCCTATTCATGAGTGCTGTTTAAACCCTGTTTTGTTTGGAGATTAAAAGAAGAAGAGTGGAGGAAAAATTGAGAAAGAAAGAAAAGTTGGGGAGAGAGAAAACGGAGCGAAGCCTGAAACTGCCATCTGTTTCCCACGCTGCAGTATGACTTTATTACCCAATATCTGGCCAAATTACACAACAATGGCAAACCTCAGTGATAGGGTTGCTTGTTTGTTTAAAGCACATGGCTTCGGTGGAGGGCTCCTCTCCCCCAGCGTGAGGCGCAGTGGTCCCAGCTCTGTCATTCTGAAGAGCCCTCCTCTCCTCTGGTCATGCTGTGTGCTACTCTAGTATTACATCAGAGATTTATATGGACCTGGCCATTTGAGTTTGTTGTCTTTTTTGCTAAGTAGGAATATTTATAGAACTGAATGGTAAAGCAATTGCTCTACGCGTCTGCTCCTACTGTATCTCTGTCTGTGTGTGCGCATGTCACTTGTCTTTCTGTCTGTATCAGAGGATCCGTGTTGGTGCCTTTCATCAGGGGAACAAGGATTTGGCTAATGACACAAAGCCTTAGTGGCTGCCTCAGCAGGTAGCAGCAGCAGCTTTGATGTGGCGGCTGAGGCCAGCCAGGGAGTAGGAGAGGCCAGAGGGATGTGGTTGTGTTATGTTGCTGATGTGTGAGGAGCGCTCTCCTGGGCAAGCGGCACGCTCAGAGGGGAGGGAGGGCAGTGAAGAGTTAAGGGCAGAGGGAGGGTAGGTTAGGGCAGGGCAGGGTAGGTTAGGGCAGGGCAGGGTTGGTTAGTGCAGGGCAGGGTAGGTTAGGGCAGGGCAGGGTTGGTTAGGGCAGGGTAGGGCAGGGCAGGGTAGGTTAGGGCAGGGCAGGGTTGGTTAGGGCAGGGTAGGGCAGGGCAGGGTTGGTTAGGGCAGGGCAGGGTAGGGCAGGGCAGGGTTGGTTAGGGCAGGGCAGGGTTGGTTAGGGCAGGGCAGGGTAGGGTTGGTTAGGGCAGGGCAGGGTAGGTTAGGGCAGGGCAGGGCAGGGCAGGGTAGGTTAGGGCAGGGCAGGGTTGGTTAGGGCAGGGCAGGGTAGGTTAGGGCAGGGCAGGGTTGGTTAGGGCAGGGTAGGTTAGGGTAGGGCAGGGTAGGTTAGGGCAGGGCAGGGCAGGGTAGGGCAGGGCAGGGTAGGTTAGGGCAGGGCAGGGTTGGTTAGGGCAGGGTAGGTTAGGGCAGGGCAGGGTTGGTTAGGGCAGGGCAGGGTAGGTTAGGGCAGGGCAGGGTTGGTTAGGGCAGGGTAGGGCAGGGCAGGGTTGGTTAGGGCAGGGCAGGGTAGGGCAGGGCAGGGCAGGGTAGGTTAGGGCAGGGCAGGGCAGGGTAGGGTAGGGCAGGGCAGGGTAGGTTAGGGCAAGGCAGGGCAGGGTAGGGCAGGGCAGGGTAGGTTAGGGCAGGGTAGGGTTGGTTAGGGCAGGGTAGGTCCTCTCTGTGTGTCTTCCTGGCAGTTACTGTGTTTACCCTCTGCATGCAGAATTCCAGAACCTCCTCACACTCTCCACTGTCCTGCATTTTTGTGGTCGGCCTGTGTGACAGGAGAGAGTGTGGGAAAAACGGAAGCTTCAAGACCAAAAATGCACTGATGGGAAAAAAGGAAGAAAATAAAGAAGAGAGGGAAATAAAGAATGACAGATAGAAAACAAACCTCTGTCTGAAAGAGATGAGATGATTGTTCACAGAAAATGGATAATAAGTTGTTTCCCTTTATATTAAACTAATTTCAAGGGTAACTCAATACCTTGGTTAAGTAGCCTTAGCTCATCCACCCCAACATGGAATCGCTGTACTGTAGGTATTAGAAATGTTCAAGGTTATTTCGTCTTCAAAACACCCTCCCAACTGCTGAACTCAAACACATTACATTTGATAAATGTTGCCTCTGCTGCCTGTTTTCCTACAAGACAATACATAATTAATGTACACAGAGAGTTAGTCTTTGTTATTGAATCAAGGATCTGAATGACATGCAGTTTTGGGTTTGTTGGAGAATGGAAAGTGAGCAATAAGGATCAAGATTACCAGTTGTGTTTGGGAGTCAAATAAAGAGGGGACTGGATTTATATGTTGGAGCAGCCAAACTGTTCTCTCTCTCTCTCTCTCTCTCTCTCTCTCTCTCTCTCTCTCTCTCTCTC